>NC_043751.1:32172743-32202743 GCF_902148845.1 Salarias fasciatus
GGAGGAGAGGAGGAGGAGAGGAGAGGAGAGGAGAGGAGAGGAGGAGGAGAGGAGGAGAGGAGGAGAGAAGGAGGAGAGGAGAGGAGAGGAGAGAAGAGGAGAGGAGAGGAGGAGGAGAGGAGGAGAGGAGGAGAGAAGGAGGAGAGGAGAGGAGAGGAGAGAAGAGGAGAGGAGAGGAGGAGGAGAGGAGGAGAGAAGGAAGAGAGGAGAGGAGAGGAGGAGGAGAGGAGGAGAGAAGGAGGAGAGGAGGAGAGGAGGAGAGGAGGAGGAGGAGGAGGACCGTCCACTCAGCCTCCTCGTGAGCGTCTCCATCAACTGTGCACAATAATTGAAATGGCGCATTTGGCCGCGGGGCTGCGTGTGTGTGTGTGCTGGGGGTGGGGGGGGGGCGTCATCAGGCTCAGGAGCCGCGGGGGGTTTGATGTGCTGTGAGGAGCGGAGGAGGTGCTCCTCCGCTCCTCCTCCGCTCCTCACAGCAGGACAGTGTGACGGAGGGTCGGAGCTCCCGGAGGAGCAGCAGGAGCCCCCCCCCCCCCCTCGTCCCCCGTCCTGTCCCCCGTCCCCCGTCCTGTCCCCCGCCTCGTCCCCCCCACCCTAATCCTGCCCCGGGGCCGCGCGGGGCCGCGGGCCACGCTCCGCGCGCAGCCCTCCTCTTTATCCGCGCGGAGGAGTCGCGGACGCGCTGCTTTCTCCTGCTGCTCCGCGGACGCGTCGAGGCGCCGGACCGAGCCGAGCAGGCCGCCGTCCATGTCGTCCGTGTCGGTGTCCTCTCAGGTGAGACCCGCCGCTCTCCGGAAGTCTCCGTCTCCGGACCGCGCTGGCGGACCGCCAGCCAGACTCCCTTCACTCTCCGCTCGGTTTTAGAGCTTCAGTTACTTTAAAGGAAAAACGAGGAGAACCGAGCCGAACCCCGGAGGTTCTGGTGGTGGCTCGGTATCGTCTTCAAATCGGCTCCAACTACAAGTTTGTCTGAAGAAGCTTTTTGTGTAAAACCGGGATTTTTCCTGCCTGCTGCTCCGTTCGTCTGCGGAGGCTTCAGTGCTTCTGGATTTCAGAATCAGCCTGGACCGTGCACGGAGTTTGGTTCGGTTCTGCTCCATCGAGCCGGGCCCAGTGGAACCGGATCAGACCGGGACAAAGACCGGAGCAGCACGCGCCCCGCGGCTCGGGTTTAACGGTGCACGGAGCGCGAGGCCGGCGGACACTGTGGGACCGGGGTTATCCTCGGAACCGGTCCGGAGGACCCGCTGTATGCATGAGCGGGTTTAAAGTTCAGAGGTCACATCTGCACTGCTGCCCTTTGACCTTTACCAGAACTAACACGGAGATCCGGACCGGTCCCGATGCAGGACCTCGTTCAGCGTCAGTCTGTAGTCCTGCTGTTCCTGACGGTGGTGTGTGTGTGTGTGTGTGTGTGTGTGTGTGTGTGTGTGTGTGTGTGTGTGTGTGTGTGTGTGTGTGTGTGTGTGTGTGCTGGCCTCACAGGAGGGGCGGAGCCTGTCCAGGATGTCTCTGAGCCGCTCGCCCGTGTCCCCGCCCGGCGCTCCGGGGATCCCGTCCCCCGCTCAGCTCACCAAGGCCAACGCTCCGGTCCACATCGACGTGGGGGGGCACATGTACACCAGCAGCCTGGCCACGCTCACCAAGTTCCCTGAGTCCAGGTGAGCCGCCGCGGTCCCCCCAGTGCCCCCGGTCCCCCGGGCTCAGACCGGGGTCCTCTTTGTGTGCAGGATCGGGCGGCTGTTCAGCGGCGCTGAGCCCATCGTGCTGGACAGCCTGAAGCAGCACTACTTCATCGACAGGGACGGAGACGTCTTCCGCTACGTCCTCAGCTTCCTGCGGACCTGCAAGCTGCTGCTGCCCGAAGACTTCCAGGTACGGCGCCGTCGTTTAGCACCAGCATCGTCTCCGGTACGGCGCCGTCGTTTAGCACCAGCATCGTCTCTGGGTTCGGTGGCAGTTTGGAGCTGCTGAAGGTCTGAGAGCTTCATGAGAAAACAGCAGGCTGCACACACACACAGCTCAGCGTTGTAATTAATGTGTGTGTGTGTGTGTGTGTGTGTGTGTGTGTGTGTGTGTGTGTGTGTGTGTGTGTGTGTGTGTGCGCAGCTCTCTGCATCTGTTATTCTGTTCATGATGAATAAAAATGCCCCGAAGACAAGAGACGCTTTACTAAACCCACCCACCCCTGGCTTGGGGGGGGGGGGGGGGGGGGGGGGGGGGGGGGGGGGGCCCTGGGGCCACAAACGGTCGACAGGAAGTGAAACTGGTTTTTCACAACAAAAGCCTGGGACTGATTTCATAATTTGGGAGAAACTGAGGCTCCGTTTCCATGACGACACAGTCAGAGCAGCAGTTCTCCTGTCTGGGTTATTTATTAAGATCAAGGTCCAGGTCCAGGTTAAGCTCCTGGTCCAGGTCTAGGTTCAGGTCCCAGTCCCGGTCCTGGTCTCTGCAGTCAGACTGGTTTGTTGAAGGGTGAAAAACTCCGATGTTTTGAATCGATTTGATTTATTATTGAAACGATGATCGATGTTGATGATTCAGACTCACAGCCTGAAATGAGGGAACCAGACCGTCCCGGTTCAGGGAACCAGACCGTCCCAGTTCACCGGGTTCAGGAAACCAGACCGTCCCGGTTCACCGGGTTCAGGGAACCAGACCATCCCGGTTCAGGGAACCAGACTGTCCCAGTTCACCGGGTTCAGGGAACCAGACCATCCCGGTTCAGGGAACCAGACTGTCCCGGTTCACCGGGTTCAGGGAACCAGACCATCCCGGTTCAGGGAACCAGACCGTCCCGGTTCACCGGGTTCAGGGAACCAGACCATCCCGGTTCAGGGAACCAGACCGTCCCAGTTCACCGGGTTCAGGGAACCAGACCATCCCGGTTCAGGGAACCAGACTGTCCCGGTTCACCGGGTTCAGGGAACCAGACCATCCCGGTTCAGGGAACCAGACCGTCCCGGTTCAGGGAACCAGACCGTCCTGGTTCACCGGGTTCAGGGAACCAGACCGTCCCGGTTCACCGGGTTCAGGGAACCAGACCGTCCCGGTTCAGGGAACCAGACCGTCCCGGTTCACCGGGTTCAGGGAACCAGACCGTCCCGGTTCACCGGGTTCAGGGAACCAGACCATCCTGATGATGATCCTAATGATCAGTCTGAGCTGATCCAGATCCAGAGTACCGTATCATCGCCAGGTCTCGGACGGTTTCCATGGAAACAGAAACTGGAATCTGCGCAGCTGTCGGTTGCTCCGCGGTGTGACTGTGACCTCTGACCCCTGACCCGCAGGACTTCCCGCAGCTGTACGAGGAGGCGCGGTTCTACCAGCTGGGCCCGATGGTGCGGGAGCTGGAGCGCTGGCAGGCGGAGCGCCAGCGGCGGCGGGCGCCGCCCTGCGAGTGCCTGGTGGTGCGCGTCACGCCCGACCTGGGCGAGCGCATCGCGCTGAGCGGCGAGAAGGTCCTGATCGAGGAGGTGTTCCCCGAGACGGGCGACGTCATGTGCGGCGCCGCCACCGCCGGCTGGAACCTGGACCCCACCCACGTCATCCGCTTCCCGCTCAACGGCTACTGCCGCCTCAACTCGGTGCAGGTGGGTCCGCCGGCGGGGACGGGGCCGGGCCCGGGCGGGTCCCCGGTCCCCGGCCTCAGCCCCGTCCCTGTCCCCATCCCCGTCCCCGCAGGTCCTGGAGCGGCTCTTCCAGAAGGGCTTCGGCGTGCGGGCGTCCTGCGGCGGCGGCGTCGACGCCTCGCAGTTCAGCGAGTTCGTCCTGAGCCGAGAGCTGAGACACGTCCAGACCGGGACCGGGACCGGGACCGGCGTCCGGATCAAACAGGAGCCGCTGGACTGAGGGAGACCTGGAGCCCCCCACTGCCCCCGCCCCCCCCCGACGCCACGCCCCCCGACGCCACGCCGCTGAGTTCTGCTCTTTATTTCATTTTTCTGAAAAGGTACAAACGAGTGGAAAACTCCTGAAAGACCTCACAACGTAGGAAATATAAATACCACACACACACACACACACACACACACACACACACACACACACACACACACACACACACACACACACACACACACACACACACACACACACACACACACACACACACACACAGCAGCACCTCCTCACTCAGACCCTGCAGGAGTCCCGTCAGAGCCCTGCTCCGAGGCCCGGGCAGAGCCGGTCCGGTCCGGTCCAGGCCGAGCCGGTCCAGGCCAAGCAGCCGGTCTTCATCATCCTTCCAGTTCCAGCTCTTCTTTTATTCAATTCTTTCAGTTTGTTTGGATTAAAATGTTAAAATGTGACTTTCAGAGCTTCGAATCTTCATTTCACACACACACACACACACACACACACACACACACACACACACACACACACACACACACACACACACACACACACACACACACACACACACACACACACACACACACACACACACACACACACAGGAGGACCAGCCAGCTGTTGGGAGCTGCTTCCTCCATCAGTGTTGCTGAGGACACACTCCTCGGAGGAGCGGTGGGTGGAGGCCAGAGGAGGCAGGCGGAGGCAGGAGGAGGTGGGAGGAGGTGGGAGGAGGCGGGAGGAGGCCAGAGGAGGTGGGAGGAGGCGGGAGGAGGTGGGTGGAGGCGGGAGGAGGCCATAGGAGGCGGGTGGAGGCCAGAGGAGGTGGGTGGAGGCGGGTGGAGGCCAGAGGAGGCGGGGCCGCTCCGTCACTTGAGCAGGGCCTTGTAGAGCGTGAGGGAGCGGGCGGTGCTGCGCTCCTGCTCCAGGCAGAAGATGAAGTCCCTGAGGTTGACTCGTGTGATCCTCTGACGGAGCTGCTGCCGGGTGGAGGCCGCCGAGGAGGCGGAGCCAGAGGACGAGGAGGCGGGGCCACAGGCCGCCTGGGGAGGAGGAGCGGGACACACCGTCAGGTCTCACACTGGCGGACCAGGGACGGACCTGGACCCAAACTACATCACATAATCTGGACCCGGACCAGGTCCCAACATCAGACTATAGCGCATCTTCCTCCTCTGGGTTCCGGTCTTTACCTCGCCCCCTGCTGTGGCTCCACCGGGCGAGTCCAGCTTGCGTTTCTTTCGTGGTCCGATGGCGGCGAGGGCGGTGAGGTTGGCGTCTCGCTGTCTCATCTGAGCCAGTTCCTGCTGCTGCATCTGAGAGGGACAGGAAGTCCAGGTCACGGAGGTCACGGGGGTCACGGGGTCACGCCTCCAGCTGCAGCAGGTCCAGGAGGAGCAGGAGGAGGAGACTCACCTCTTTGGCCTTCTGCTTCAGTCGAGCCTGTTCAGGGTCTTCCTGCCGAGCCCGGCTCTGAGGAACACAGGGCAGTCCGGATCAGAACCTCCACTGGCTCCGTAGAACCGGACTGCAGGTTCTGACGGGACTGGAGGTGAAGCGGATTGTAAAAGGTTCATATGAACTTGGACCGGATCGTATTTCGGATCTGATCGTTGGAGGTGGTCTACACAGATCCACAATCCGCTCCGTGTCTCGGTCAAACGGTGTCGGACAGCAGAGCAGATTACACGGGGAGTACCGGTTCCACGCAGGTGTTCCCTCATACAGTGACGTGACAGGAAACAACAGTCAGCAAGAGCAGCAAGCAAGAGTCAGTAAACGGGAAGCAGGAGGCAGCAAACAGGAAGCAGGAGGCAGTAAACAGGAAGTAAGAGGCAGCAAACAGGAAGCAGGAGGCAGCAAACAGGAAGCAGGAGGCAGTAAACAGGAAGTAAGAGGCAGCAAACAGGAAGCAGGAGGCAGCAAACAGGAAGCAGGAAGTAGGAGGCAGTAAACAGGAAGCAGGAGGCAGTAAACAGGAAGTCGGAGGCAGTAAACAGGAAGTCGGAGGCAGTAAACAGGAAGTCGGAGGCAGGAGGCAGAAAACAGGAAGTAGTAAATAGGAAGTAGGACGCAGTAAGCAGGAGTCAGTAAACGGGAAACGGGAAGCAAGGGGTAGTAAACAGGAAGCAAGAGGCAGTAAACAGGAAGCAGGAGGCAGTAAACAGGAAGCAGGAGGCAGTAAAAAGGAAGCAGGAGGCAGTAAACAGGAAGAAGGAGGCAGCAAACAGGAAGAAGGAGGCAGCAAACAGGAAGCAGGAGGCAGTAAACAGGAAGCAGTAAACAGGAAGAAGGAGGCAGCAAACAGGAAGCAGGAGGCAGTAAACAGGAAGTAGGAGGCAGCAAACAGGAAGCAGGAGGCAGCAAACAGGAATAAGGAAGCAGGAGGCAGCAAACAGGAAGTAGGAGGCAGTAAACAGGAAGCAGGAGGCAGTAAACAGGAAGCAGGAGGCAGTAAACAGGAAGCAGGAGGCAGTAAAAAGGAAGCAGGAGGCAGTAAACAGGAAGTAGGAGGCAGCAAACAGGAAGCAGGAGGCAGCAAACAGGAATTAGGAAGCAGGAGGCAGTAAGCAGGAAGTAGGAGGCAGTAAGCAGGAGGCAGTAAACAGGAAGTAGGAGGCAGTAAACAGGAAGCAGGAGGCAGTAAACAGGAAGTAGGAGGCAGTAAACAGGAAGCAGTAAACAGGAAGTAGGAGGCAGTAAACAGGAAGTAGGAGGCAGTAAACAGGAAGTAGGACGCAGTAAGCAGGAGTCAGTAAACGGGAAGCATGGGGTAGTAAACAGGAGGCAAGAGGCAGTAAACAGGAAGCAAGAGGGAGTAAACAGGAAGCAAGAGGCAGTAAACAGGAAGCAAGACGCAGTAAACAGGAAGCAGTAAATAGGAAGTACGAAGCAGTAAACAGGTAGCATGAGGCAGTAAACAGGAAGCAGGAAGTAGGAAGCAGTAAACAGGCAGCAGGAAGCAGTAAACAGGAAGTAGGGAGCTGTAAACAGGAAGTAGGAAAGTCTAAAGCTAGCAGCAGAGCTGGACGGTGCTGAGAAACACCTTCTAATAGAAACCCAGAGAGAACAATCCCTGGAGCAGAGGTGGAGCCGGTGGTTGAAAGAGCTCGGTGGTAGACTACCCGCGGACCACCGCCCGGTGTGACGGATGAACTGGTTTCCATGGTAATAAGTACAGTTCCTGTAAACACCTGCTGGAAGCAGCAGATGTTAGAATCAGACTCACTAAAGACTCTGAACTGATGAATTTACTGGAACTGTAGAGAACCGGCGTCACTAGAACCTCTACAAGGTTCAGGTTCAACATCTGCTGGTCACCAGTTAACACGGACACCAGCTCATCTGAAACACCGGCAGGCGGAGCGGATCCCCAGTGGGGGCGGGGCTCCGCCCGGGGGAGGAGCTCTCTAAACAGCGGCTCATTCTGGATCAGATAGAACCCTCTGAGGACCGCTGCTCTGAGAGGAAGACCTGGAAGCTCCCTCAGAGACTCTGTCCCCATGTCACTGTCCTCACGTCACAGGACGTATAATCCACTCCACCAGGACCCTGGAGAACCTGTGTGTGTGTGTGTGTGTGTGTGTGTGTGTGTGTGTGTGTGTGTGTACCTTTGCAGCCTTCAGGAGAATCTCTCTCTCTTGCTCGTCCTTCCTCTGTTTTTCCATCCGCTCCAGCTGCTCAAAGAACCTGAGCTGAGAGCGAACATCTGAACTCTGCTCGTAGTGCTCTTCATCCTGGGGGGCGGAGGGGTCGGGGGTCAGAAAATGTTTAATGTCTCTCTTCTTCTCTGCAGCTGAAGCTCCAGGTGAACTTCAGCTTCTGCCGGGAGAACTGTGAGTTCTGTTCGTGGTCCGTCGGTCCCGGTCAGGCGGTTCCAGTCAGTCGGTTGTGGTCTCAATCGTTTCCGGTCAGTCGGTCCTGGACCGTCGGTTCCGGGCACCATCGGTTCCTGCCAGTCGGTTCGGGTCACCCGGTTCCGGTCCGGTTCTGTAGGCCTCACCTTCCCCCCGTCGGCGCGGTGCTGAGCCACGGCGGAGACCTTCTCCAGCAGAGACCGGAGTCTGGACTGAGTCGCATGAGAGACCAGGTTCACCACGTCCAGCGGAACCTCGCTGACCCCCAGCTTCTTGGCTGAGGAGCAGAGGTCAGAGGTCAGAGGTCAGCGAGGGGACGGGACAGACACGGAGACAGTGAGACAGAGACAGACCCGTCTCCAGGATGCGTCGGTGCAGCAGCCCGGTCGGCAGGAAGGACTCGTCTTTACAGGACCGGATCTTGGTGCCGACCAGCTCCGAGCTGGTTGCTAGGATACGGGCGTTCTCCTCGTTCAGGTTGACACCGGCCATGGACGCCACGTCGTTGATGTCATCGTCGTCTCTGTGGGAGGAGCCACGGAGATGGGTTTGAGAGACACATCTCCACCCCCAAGAACCCAGACCCGGGGTCCAGGTGGATCCTGATGGGTCCCAGTGGGTCCAGATGGGTCCAGGTAGGTCCCGGTGGGTCCAGAAACATGCTTCTCCGTTCTCCTACCAGGAACCACCCAGAGACGACTTGGGTGCCGGGCCACAGCTGGAGTTCTGGTCTGCTGGGGTCTACCTGTCTTACATGCTGGTCACGGTATGAAACGGCGGATTCTGATTGGTTGGCACCTCACCTGAAGGTCCCGCCCCCTGGGTCGCTCAGCTTCTTCTGATTGGCCTGAGCTGCGAGGTTGATGGGCGTCTTCCCGGCGATGATGGCCGGTCCTCTGATGAGCGTACCTGGAGAACCAGAACCAGTGAGGACACTGCCACCTGGTGGCCGACCAGCATAGCTGCAGCACACGTGTGCGTGCGTGTATTCTGCAAGTGACTAAATATTATTACTTGATTTTAGTTACTTATATTAAAAAGTAGTGGAGGTATGATAACAGCCTGTGAGAGGAAGATGCTCTACGACAGTGGTCACCGAAAGTCCAGGTCTGGGTCCAGACACTGTTCCACCCGGACTGGGACCAACAAAAAGAAGGCTCTGATTGGTACTTCCAGAAAGGCAGGGTCAGGGATCTGGGGTCAGGGATCTGGGGTCAGGGGCCCGGGGTCAGGGGCCCGGGGTCAGGGGCCCGGGGTCAGGGGCTCGGGGTCAGGGGCTCGGGGTCAGGGGCCCGGGGTCAGGGGCCCGGGGTCAGGGGCCCGGGGTCAGGGATCCGGGGTCAGGGATCCGGGGTCAGGGGCCCGGGGTCAGGGGCCCGGGGTCAGGGATCCGGGGTCAGGGATCCGGGGTCAGGGATCCGGGGTCAGGGGCCCGGGGTCAGGGATCCGGGGTCAGGGATCCGGGGTCAGGGGCCCGGGGTCAGGGGCCCGGGGTCAGGGGCCCGGGGTCAGGGGCCCGGGGTCAGGGGCCCGGGGTCAGGGATCCGGGGTCAGGGGCCCGGGGTCAGGGGCCCGGGGTCAGGGGCCCGGGGTCAGGGATCCGGGGTCAGGGATCCGGGGTCAGGGGCCCGGGGTCAGGGGCCCGGGGTCAGGGGCCCGGGGTCAGGGATCCGGGGTCAGGGATCCGGGGTCAGTCTCACTGTTGGCAGGGAGCCAGAGGCGGAGTCCAGCCTCCTGAGGGGAACCGGCTCCCTGATTGGTCCAGAGAGAACGAGGAAGTCCCGCCCATGCATGTCGTCTTCTGACCGTCCATCCATCAGCTCCTTCTCTCCAGCTGACCTCTGACCTCCAGGCAGTTCAACTCTATGTTTTTTTCTTCAGACTTGATTCATTGACTTCGCTTATTTTACTACCCAGAATGCATTGCGCCGAAACTGTCCGACGCCTCAGGAAAGGACAGCAGGTCTCCACCAACACTGTCTACAGTGGAGGACGGGAGCTGCTGTCCTCCACTGGGGACAGTATAGGACGGTGGAAGGAGACTTCCAGGACCTCCAGGACCACGTCCCCAGGCCTCCCGGGGAAGCAGAGGCTGAGGTCTCAGAGGTGGACTGAGGTCTCAGAGGTGGACTGAGGTCTCAGAGGTGGACTGAGGTCTCAGAGGTGGACTCGTCCATCACCCAGGCTGAAGTCTCCGAGCTGGTCGGTCAGCTCCTGGGTCTCCAGGCACCGGAGGCGGACGAGGTTCTCCCCGAGTCCCTTCAGTCTCTGGATGTCCAGGACTGTCTTGTTGACTCGTCTCTGGAACACTGTCTGGCGGTCGGGGACAGACCCTCTGGACTGGCAGACCGGAGTGGTGGTCCGCTTTTCTAAAAAGAGGGACCAGAGGATGTGGTCCAGCTATGGGGGGGTCAGACTCCTCCTCCCTGGGAAAGTCTGTTCCAGGTTCTGGAGAGGAGGATTCCACCAATCGTGGTACCTCGGATCCAGGGAGAACAATGCGGTTTTTGACTTGGTCCTGGAACCCTGGACTAGCCCAAGACCCTCCACAGGGGCTGGAGGGCTCCTGAGAGTTCGCCAACCCGGTCCACATGTGAGTTTTGGACTTGAAGGCTTCTGAGAAGGCCTTCCTTCAGGGTGTCCTGGAGGTCTGGGATCAGCTGCCAGCCGTCCAGCTTGGAGCACCGAGGAAGACGACGGTGGAGGAAGAGGAAGAGGGCGGTGGAGGAAGAGGGCGGTGGAGGAAGAGGAAGACGGCGGTGGAGGAAGAGGAAGAGGGCGGTGGAGGAAGAGGGCGGTGGAGGAAGAGGGTGGTGGAGGAAGAGGAAGACGGCGGTGGAGGAAGAGGGCGGTGGAGGAAGGCGGCGTCAGGAGGCGGCGGCCAGATGGACCCAGGCAGCTGTCCTGGGTAAACAGGGTCTGTGGACGCGGTGGGAGGAGTGGACAGAGGAAGCGGAGCTGGAGGGATTATGGGCCACGGAGGTCATCATACGATGTTCCAGCACCAACGACTCTCCTCCAGCGGTACGGTAAAGATCCTGCCTGCTTCCTGTGCGCCAAGCCGCCTCCCTCCGTCACTGACGGGCTGCAGAACCAGCCTCACCCGGGGACGGTGCACCCGGCGGCACAACCAAGTCTGGAAGAGCCTTGCTTCCTCACTGGAGAGACAACGGTGCAGCGTCGACGGCCCACCGGTGTCCACATCTGACCGCGAGGGGAACGGCGTTCACCTGAAGGGGCCGGCGCCGGCAGGAGCAGCTCTACGCCATCAGAGAGAAGCCACGCCACCGGAGGAGGCTGGCAGAGTCGGCACACAGCCGGTCTTCCCCTGGGGGATCGCCTCTGCCACGCTGAGGCCTGACCTGCTGCTCTGGTGCCCTTCCTTACAGAAGGCGTGCAGAGCTGAGCCCACGGCACCCTGGGAGGACTCCGTGGAGGAGGCCTGTGAGCGGAGGCGCCTGCGGTATTCCCAGCCGGCCGCGGAAGCTCCACATCGTGGCTGGAATGCTGGAATTCGCCCAGTGGAAGTCGGGTGCAGCGGCTTCATGGGAAAATCCACCGTGAAACCTGTGGCGGACCTGGGAGTGAGGGGCCGCAGCAGGGGGTCCGGCTGAGGGGGGACCACAGTGGGCCCCCAAGTGGTGAGACGGGAGGCATGGGGACCGCCAAGGAGACTCTTGACTAACTGGACTTGGGACGCGAGCTGAGGACCGATCATCCTGCAGCTGGCCGCTTCTGGAGAGGGTTGATGGTTAAACGCCGAGACGCCCTACGGCCCCGAGGAGCAGTCCTGAAGATTCGGACCCGTCAATGTGTTCCCTCAAGTCCTCCGACTGCAGGGCCTCGCACAGCAACCTCACATTCTGTGTTTTCTGGAATCCTTGTGGGGGGCGAGTCCGGAGTCCGGGGCCTCTCGTTCAGGGCCATCCGGTCTCTGTAGGACCGGAGCAGGACCTGGTCCGCATTGCCGACAGTAAGTCGGACCTGTTCCTGGTTCATGTTGGACTCAAGCAGGGCTCAACTTTGGACCGGTTCTGTTTAGAACCTTTATGGACAGAATTTCTTGGTGCAGCCCAGAGCTGGAGGGGGTCCGGTTCAGGGACCAGGAGCTGGAGGGGGTCCGGTTCAGGGACCAGGAGCTGGAGGGGGTCCAGTTTTGGGACCAAGGGTCGGAGGAGGTCAGGTTCGGGGACCAGGGGTCGGAGGGGGTCCGGTTTGGGACCAAGGGTCGGAGGGGGTCCAGTTTGGGGACCTGGGGTCAGAGGGGGTCCAGTTTGGGGACCAGGGGTCGGAGGGGGTCTGGTTTGGGGACCACAGGATTTCATCTCTGCTTTGTGCAGATGATGTTGGCTTCATGGAACCTGGACCATCATGCACTGGGGTGGTTCACAGCCGAGTGTGAAGTGACAGGGATGAGGATCAGAACCTCCAGATCCCAGGCCCAGGTCCTGGTCCTGGACCAGAACAAGGTGGTCTGTCCTCTCCAGCTCGGTGGAGAGACTCTGGTCCAGGTGGAGGAGTTTCAGTATCTTGGGGTCTTGTTCACAGTGGAGGAAGGGTGGAGGAGAGACTGACAGGAGGGTGGAGCAGTGTTTCAGTCCGTTGTGGTGAAGAAGGAGCTGAAAGAAGCTCTGGATTCACCGTCAGTCCACGTTCTCCCCTCACCTCTGGTTCTGAGTCTGGGTCAGAACCCAAAGGACCAGATCCAGGTACAAGAGGCTGAAAAGAGCTTCCTCTGTAGAGACAGGGGGAGGAGCTACAGCACCAGGGGGAGGAGCTACAGCACAAAGGGAGGAGCTACGTCACCAGGGGGAGGAGCTACAGCACCAGGGGAGGAGCTACATCACCAGGGGGAGGAGCTACATCACCAGGGGAGGAGCTGGGAGGAGCTCAGCTCCTCCTGGAGCCTCCCTGGGAGGAGTTCTGGACATGTCCCACCAGGAGGAGGACCCGGGGAAGACCAGGACAGGATGGAGAGACCATGTCTCTGGGCTGGACTGGGAACGCCTCGGGATCCTCCAGGAAGAGCTGGAGGAAGAGTGTGGGGACAGGAGGTCTGGACATCCCTGCTGAGACTGCTGAACCCAAGACCCAGTCCCGGATAAGCGGTGGAAGATGGATGGATGGACGGACGGACGGATGGACGCATTGCGTTCCATGTCACTCTCTCTCTCCAGCCGCTGGAGAGTCTGCTAGCAAGAGGACCGAGGGGGGGGGGGTTGTGATACCCTGGCTCTCGGGGTATTTGGTTGTAGCTCTGGGGGCCTCTGGAGCCGCCCTGGGGTCCGGTGTGAGTGGGGGGGTCGGCTCTTGGGCTCTTGGGGTCCTGGACCCTCTGCTCTGGCCCGGTGTGTGGAGTCTTCCTGGGGGGGTCTGGGACGGCCCTGAGGGCCTCTCTGGCCTGCTTCTGGTCTTCTCAGAGGTCAGAGGTCATGATCAGGCCCCTTGTCATCTTGTGGGCTGTTGGACTAAAGACTCTCTGGACCAGGTCTCTCCTGATGCTCTGCTCGGTAATTTGACTCCTGGATCCTCAGCTTCACTACCAGCTGTGTCCTCCAGTCCAGAGGAGGTTCTGTCCTGTTCAGGTTCTGGAGGGTCGGTTCTGACTGGAGGACGGTGGAACCTTTGCTGTCTTCCTGCTCTACTCTGTTTGTCTCTTCTCCTGTCTCCGTCTCTCTGTTTCTCCTCCCGTCTCTCCGTCTGTCTTCCTGTCTCTCCGTCTCTCCTCCTGTCTCTCCGTCTCTCCTCCTGTCTCTCTGTCTCTTCTCCTGTCTCTCCGTCTCTTCTCCTGTCTCTCCGTCTGTCCTCCTGTCTCTCCGTTTCTTCTCCTGTCTCTCCGTTTCTTCTCCTGTCTCTCTGTCTGTCCTCCTGTCTCTCCGTCTCTCTGTCTGTCCTCCTGTCTCTCTGTCTGTCCTCCTGTCTCTCCGTCTCTCTGTCTGTACTCCTGTCTCTCCGTTTCTTCTCCTGTCTCTCTGTCTGTCCTCCTGTCTCTCCGTCTCTCTGTCTGTCCTCCTGTCTCTCCGTCTCTCCTCCTGTCTCTCCGTTTCTTCTCCTGTCTCTCTGTCCGTCCTCCTGTCTCTCCGTCTCTCTGTCTGTCCTCCTGTCTCTCCGTTTCTTCTCCTGTCTCTCTGTCTGTCCTCCTGTCTCTCCGTCTCTCTGTCTGTCCTCCTGTCTCTCTGTCTCTCTGTCTGTCCTCCTGTCTCTCCGTCTCTCTGTCTGTCCTCCTGTTTCTCCGTTTCTTCTCCTGTCTCTCTGTCCGTCCTCCTGTCTCTCCGTCTCTCTGTCTGTCCTCCTGTCTCTCCGTCTCTCTGTCTGTCCTCCTGTCTCTCCGTCTCTCTGTCTGTCCTCCTGTCTCTCCGTTTCTTCTCCTGTCTCTCTGTCTGTCCTCCTCTCTCTCCGTCTCTCTGTCTGTCCTCCTGTCTCTCCGTCTCTCCTCCTGTCTCTCCGTCTCTCCGTCTGTCCTCCTGTCTCTCCGTCTGTCCTCCTGTCTCTCCGTCTGTCCTCCTGTCTCTCCGTCTCTCTGTCTGTCCTCCTGTCTCTGTCCTCCTGTCAGCTGCAGTACCATCCTGGACCAGGATTCAAAATCCATCCACTGAGGTCAGAGATCATGTGACCAAGAGGAGCTTTAGAGCTGATCTTCCTCTGGCACCGCTAGCGGCCGGGAGGAAGCGGTAACCACGGTAACCACGGTAACAGTGGGACTCACCCTGAGGTCTGAACGTCTGACTGATGACAACCGGAGTGCGAGTCTGTACAGTCTGAACGGAACCTCTGCCGACTGTCTGCAGAGAGAGCGAGAGAGAGCAAGAGAGAGAGGGAGAGGGAGAGAGAGAGAGAGGGGGAAGAGAGGGAAAGAGAGAGAGGCGTCAGCAGGAGAAGACTGGAACCTGGTCCTGGTCTGGGAGTCGTACCACCGCCGTTGTGTTGCTCATGGGCGTGTTGAGGCGCACGGCGCCGCCGGCCTCCACGCTGAGTCGAGGTCTGATGGAGGCGCCAGAGCCGGGCGCCACGGGAGGGGGGGCCGAGGACGAGGGGGGGGCCGTCATCAGGGACTGCTGGCTGTTCAGGAGGGACTGTCTGAGGGCTGGGAGGCTTTTCTGCACACACACACACACACACACACACACACACACACACACACACACACACACACACACACACACACACACACACACACACACACACACACACACACACACACACACACACACACACACTGTGGGGAATGTGTCACGGTAATACTCCTTTCCCACCGGCAGAACACCCGTTTAAACCCGTTTAAACCCGCTAACACCCGCTAACACCCGGCTCCTCGTGGCGGTGGGACAGGGTTCAAACGGCAGTCCGACCCGGGTCCATCGACCCTGCCAGTGACCCGGGTTTAATCGGCTCGACCCCGATCAGCTTTTAGCGTGAAAGGGACAGCCGGGTCGACGAAGTAATCTACATGACGACATCGCCGAAGCGTGGCGACGTTAGCGTGGCTACGGCAGCGTGGCGACGTTAGCGTGGCTACGGCAGCGTGGCGACGTTAGCGTGGCTACGGCAGCGTGGCGACGTTAGCGTGGCTACGGCAGCGTGGCGACGTTAGCGTGGCTACGGCAGCGTGGCGACGTTAGCGTGGCTACGGCAGCGTGGCGACGTTAGCGTGGCGACGTTAACGTGGCTACGGCAGCGTGGCGACGTTAGCGTGGCTACGGCAGCGTGGCTACGGCAGCGTGGCGACGTTAGCGTGGCTACGGCAGCGTGGCGACGTTAGCGTGGCTACGGCAGTGTGGCGACGTTAGCGTGGCGACGGCAGCGTGGCGACGTTAGCGTGGCGACGGCAGCGTGGCGACGTTAGCTTTGCTTTGCTCTGTCGTGCTGATGTCATCAATGTGTAGAGCTGGGAGATCTGGCCTCATATCAATATCATGATACACTGAGCAGTTCACCTCGATAACGATAAAAGGCCGATAACTACTTGGGGGGGGGGGGGCATTTAATCACAGCTTCTTATTGTACTGGATTAAACTTCTGACAGTTTACCGTGGTCTCAGGTGGTGCAAACATTATTATTATTTTATTTCTCATTATATGGGGTCAATTTTCTTATAATTCTATTGGATTTATCAAGATTAGGGTACAAAACATATCTATGCATCCTGACTTTCACAGCAACAGACGTCCAAATCCGACAGAACTCTGCTGGTGATGTAAGTGTCTTCTCTGTGGGCTTCAGGGAAAATCCGATGACTGGAGGACTCTGGGAAATGATTGTTACGTGGTTCCAGATGTTTTCAGTGTGAGGTGGTGTAGCAGCTGAGAATGGAACACAGCTGGACGTCCCTGAGCTACAGATGAGCCCAACTTGTTTGTTTACAATCTCCTCCTCAGTTTCCTGTCCACACAGCCTCGCTTCAGGAAATATCTACATCCACGCAGCATAACAAGGACTCAAAGCGATGTAGTTCACCTGCCAGGCCTTCAGATGGCGCTGTCACTGTTCTTGACTGTTGAGCCGACAGAACAAACAACACCAGAACATACGGCCTGTTCAATAAAAGAGCATGAGGAGCTTCTGCTGGTTGGGATGTTCAGTCTGCTCTGCTGCCTGCTGGGATTTAAACAGGAGTTGGTGGAGTGGTAGTGCAGCGTCTTAAAGGGACGTGAACACAGCGTCTTAAAGGGACGTGAACACAGCGTCTTAAAGGGACGTGAACACAGCGTCTTAAAGGGACGTGAACACAGCGTCTTAAAGGGACGTGAACACTGCCCTCCTACACAGCCAAAGCCGACTTTTATTTTAAATACTGAATTTACCGACACGGGCAAAATGACGTCGGTTATCGTAGTCAATCTCGGTATCGATAAATTTCCGGTATATCGCCCAGGCCTGTCAACACGGGACACCGTCAGCACGGGAAAACGCAGCGACGTGGCTCGCCAGCAGGCGGTGAGACCCAGGTCTGCAGGCGGAGGGGAAGGACGCCGTTTCCGATTGGTCGGAAACGCCGTCAGGTCGAAAACACGGGTCGACCCGCTAGGTTCAGTTTGAAAAGGGGAAAACTGTCACTTTGGCAGCTTCAGGTTCAGGTTCAGGTACAGGTACAGGTACAGGTTCAGGTTCAGGTTCAGGTTCAGGTACAGGTACGGGTATGGGTACGGGTTCAAGTTCAGGTTCAGGTTCAGGTACGGGTTCAGGTTCAGCTACAGGTTCAGGTTCAGGTTCACATTCAGGTTCGGGTATGGGTACGGGTACGGGTTCAAGTTCAGGTTCAGGTTCAGGTTCAGGTTCAGCTACAGGTTCAGGTTCAGGTTGAGGTACGGGTATGGGTACGGGTTCAAGTTCAGGTTCAGGTACGGGTTCAGGTTCAGGTTCAGGTTCAGGTTTTACCTTGAGGAAGGGGATGAGGTAGGGCTGTGGAGAGGACTTGAGCTCGGCCTGCAGGCGGGTGGTGAACTCCTCCGGCTCGATCTTTGCGTCCTGAACAGAGGTGGAGAGCAGAGGTGAGGCCTGTGGGGGGCGGAGGGGGGGCGGAGGGGGGGCGGGGGGCTACCAGCAGGTCCTGGACCAGGGCCTTCACGTTCTTGGAGGTGTCGGGGCACGGCGCGTTGTGGGACGCCAGCTTGATGAGCGTCGCCAGGAAGTTCTTGCACTTCTTCACGTTCTCCTGCATTTCCTGTCGGGCGGAGGGAGACGGCGTCAGGTGGGGGGTGGGGCAGGGGGCGGGGCTCGCCGCACGTCACTGCGCTCACCCACCTGCGACACCACTGACACCCGGGCGGCGGGCGGCGGCGGCGTGCTCGCCGGCTTGGCGCCGCCCGCAGAGATGACGGTGGGAGATTTAAGAGGAGCGGCCATCTTGACAGGGACGGCGCCACCGACAGGGGGCGTGGCCAGGGCCTTCTGAGGAGGACACACGCCACTGTCCTTCATCATCATCTTCATCGCGTGTGTGTGGTCCCTACTCGGACAGACCCGGATGGGGGTCGAGGCGGGTCACTGACCTGGACCGTGACTGCAGGCTGGACCAGTCTGGTCTGAGGGGGGGACGTCAGGCGGACCGTCTGAGGGGCTCCAGGCGCCTGCAGACAACAGGGAGGGAGAAAAACCACTTCAGAGTCTGGCTCAGGTCATCTAAAAGGGTTAGTCCTGGGTCCAGCAGCTGGTCCCCGGTCCAGCAGCTGGTCCCCAGTCCAGCAGCTGCAGTGGAAGCTGAAGGCGACGGGACTGGCTCTCCAGGGATTTCATTCACTCGTCTGGTTGGGGTCTAGACCCGGGCTCCGGTGCCTGGTTGGGGTCTAGACCCGGGCTCCGGTGCCGGTCTTACCGTGGCGGCGGTGCTGACCCGGATGGTGGCGCCGGCCGTGGGAGCGGCGGGTCTCTGTGCGATGCCGGCCACCGTCTGGCTCTGCTGCGTCTTGGCCTGGGCCTGAGCCAGGACCTGCTGAGGGACCATGACCAGCTGGCCCGTCTCGGTCCGGACCAGAACCATGCCTGAGGAGACGGAATGACAGGAGGCGGTCACCGCTCTGGACCCGGTCTACGTCAGGCCGCGGCGGGACGAAGACTGAGGCCCCGCCCACTTTCCAGGAGACCCCGGCGCTAATCCAGCAGAACACGGGACCTGACAACAGACAGTCATGACCCAGAACCACATCTGGTCTGGGTCTGGATCTGGGTCTGGGATGTTCACACGGTCCCCAAACTGACCGGATGTTGGTCACTGGAGACCAGAACATCACAGTCTTGTTTTTGGTTTGAGTCCTGGTCCAATTCTGGTCTACAGCAGGTCCTGGAGGTCCGGCGTTCCATGTCTCAGGTTTAAAGATGCCGGACCTCCAGGACCACGGTTTGACCCAGTCCCCGGACTGGGCTGAGACCACCTGGGGCAGGTGACCCGATGACCCGTCAGTGACCCGGCGGTGACCCACTCACCTGGCGGCAGGGTGAACCCGGGCTGCAGCTGGATGGTGGTCTGCTGCTGGGGTCGGACGGCGAGCGCGGGCTGCGGGGCGGGGGCCCGGGCGGGGGTCCCGGTCCCCAGCCCGGGCCTCTGCTGCTGGATGGAGGTCGCCACCACCGGGGCCCCCGGGGGCCGCACCACGGCCACCCCGTTCACGGCGGGCTTGGCCCCGGGAGTCAGGGCCACGGTGGCGGCGGGCGGCGTGCCGGTCCCGGGCTGGCCGACGGGGGACTGGGCCGGGGCCGGAGGGGGGGTGCCGGTCAGGATGACGGGGCCCCCGGGGGCCGGCTGGCCGGGCAGCAGCATCTTGGTGTGGATCAGGGGCCCGCTGTGGTTCAGGGCCGGACCCGCGGAGCCGGCCGGGGCCGCCAGCGGGGCCCCCTTCGGGTCCACGCCGTTCTGGGCCACACCGGGGGTCTTCTGGAGCCCCGCGGCGGGCTGAGGTACCTGGAAGCCGGGCTGAGGCGCGGCGGAGGAGCCGGTCCCCGGCTTCACGGCTCCCGGCCCGCCGTTCACACTCTGAACCCCGGGCGACGAGGTCCGGGTCTCCGGGGCGACGGCGGGGGCTCCGGGAGCCGCAGCCCGGGGGAAGCCCGCCGCGGCGGCGGCAGGCTGTGTTCCGGGTCCCGGTCCCGGTCCCGCTCCCGGGGAGTCCGCTCCGCCCGGTAGCAGGGCGGCCGCGGCGGGCGCGGAGGAGGCGGAGGAGGACGCCGCGGCTCTGCCGGACCCGGGCTCCGGGGTCAGAGCCGCTCTCGGACGCCCTTGTTGCGGCTCCGCGGAGCCGGGGTCTTTCCCTGAGAAGTGGCCCGCGGCGGGCGCGGCGGCGGCGGGCGCGGCGGCGGAGGCCTCCCGCTTGTCGGTCCGGTCGCCCAGCTGGGACTCCAGCGAGCCCACCAGGTCGCTGACCGCCTTCTCGTCCACCTCCGTGAAGAGCATGTCCTCCAGTGGGTCGGAGGCTCCCGCCATCTTTGATGCTGGACCGTTGTGCAAATCGTATCTGAGAAGGTGCGCATGCGCGTAGGATCCGGCTGGCTTCCGAGCATAGACCTAGAACCCACAGACCGGGTCCAGGTGAGTTCAGGTGAAATTAGAAAAACTGCAGCTGCAGAACCGGAACGAGAACAAGAAACCAAAGGACAGCAGGACACGAGAAAACACAGAGATGGACATAAACATGTCCGCTTTGAGGAGAAGGACAGTGCTGCAGACCAGACCAGTCTCACTGCTCTTCACTCGGTCTCTGGTCCTGATGGACTGGTTCTTCTCTAGGACTTGGGACCCTCTGGTCCTGGTGTTGACGCCATGAGTCCATGAGTCAGTTTCCTCGTTATTGATAGAAACAGTTTATCTCCAAAAGATACGATGAAATGTGTTGTTAATGTGCGGTCATTTCAGGATTTCTGTCGAGGTTTGGGTGCAGGTCTGCATTAATAATGAATGTCTACAGCGTTGGAAATGAAAACATAAGAGTTCTCATGAACTCTTACAGTACTTCTTATACCCCAGGTCACGACAGCAGCTCTCGCATGTCACCATGGAGCTGATTTGTCATAATAAAAAAACAGAAAACAAAATCAACAAAATCAAACTACAAATTTCCGGAGCAAATTTTACTTTGTGCCTGCCAGCTGCTGCAGAGAGAGAGGAGAGAGAGAGAGAGAGAGAGAGAGAGAGAGAGAGAGAGAGAGAGAGAGAGAGAGAGAGAGAGAGAGAGAGAGAGTGGGTGTGTGTGTGTGTGTGTTTATCTTGGTGTGTGTGTTGCCATGGAAACCAGCTGCTCTCAGCAGGTGTGTGTGTTGCCATGGAGACCAGCTGCTCTTAGCAGATATGACAGTGAATCAGTAGTTTTTCATCCAGTTGGTTTGGTTGAAAAATTGTTGTCTCTCAAGAACCGAGAGGTGAAATTGAAAAAAACTTTTTTCACTGTGAGTGTCAGAAGCCTTTCATGGATTCATCCAGAGGTTTTACTGTCTGTACAATCATCCATTCATCCACAGCCAGTTTATAAAAATGTGTAAACTTTTGGATTCAGGTGAGAAAATCTCTCTTAATGCACTGGAGCAGATGGGAGAAAATTCTGCCTCTTCTCAAACAAATGCATCTGGAGAGAGAACTGTATGAGTATGGCGAGCCACGATGGACTCGTTCTGGTATGAATTTTTTCATTTTTTTTTCAGTCAGCCTTCATCCGCTTCCATGAGGAAAAAAATGTTTCCCAGTTTTTTGGGAATTTTCTCAGAATTCTTTCACCGAAACGAGGAGAAAGGTCACAGCCAGAGGCAGAGAGGCGGACACCAACGACCCGCACGTCCTCACCGACAAACAGCACCGTGACGTCACTGCGTTCTACCAACGCAGGTCTAGAGCTGACGGCGCACTGAAGTCTCGCGAGAAGCTGAAGTCTCGTTAGCCCCCCCCCCCCGCTCTCAGGCGGCTGATGGAGGAGGCGGGAGCCATGTTGTAGCTGCGGAGCATCGAAGAGCAGCAAGCCGGAGAGAGTCCCCGCACCGCCCGCACCGCTTCTCGTCAGCAGCGCCCGTCCGGACTCACCATGAGCGGCGGGACGCCCTACCTGGGCAGCAAGATCAGCCTGATCTCCAAGGCCGAGATCCGCTACGAGGGGATCCTGTACACCATCGACACCGAGAACTCCACCGTGGCTCTGGCCAAAGGTAAGCCCGCGGCCCGGCGGCTGTCCGCGGCCCGCTGGGCCACGGCCTCCGGGCGGCCGCCTGGGGCTTAAAGGGAGCTGCACCTGTTAGCATCAGCTAGCCTCAAACTGCGCAATGTTTACAGCGGAATACGTTTGAGCGGCAGCGCAACATCCGGGCACTCTGTGACGTGACTCAGCGTGTACACCTGCTGCTAGCCGGCTACCATGCTAACTCTGAAAATAACCTCAGCTGACGTCACGCGGCGCCTCACCTGGGCACCGGATTATGACGTCAGTGGGAAGCAGCAGGTCTGCAGGCGTGACAGCAATGGACAGGCGCGTGTTTGGATCCCATCATGACGTCAAAGTCATAGAGGGTTAGGGTTCTGTAGTCCAAGTTCTGGCGGTGCTTCATGAAGAACAGGACTAAAGAGGTTCTGGTCTGTGATGTGAGGGTTCTGGTTCTCAGAGAATAGGTCCAAAGAGGTTCTGGTTCTTGGAGAACAGGTCTAGAGAGGTTCTGGTATGTGAGGTGAGGGTTCTGGTTCTTGGAGAACAGGTCTAGAGAGGTTCTGGTGTGTGAGGTCAGGGTTCTAGTTCTTGGAGAACAGGTCTAGAGAGGTTCTGGTCTGTGACAGCAGTCCTGCTGCAGGCGGCCATGTTTCTTGTTATTGTCGTGTGCTCCCGGCCCCCCGGACCCCCTGACCTGCGTTCCGTCCCCGGCAGTGCGTTCCTTCGGGACCGAGGACCGGCCCACCGACCGGCCCATCCCCCCCCGAGATGACACCTTCGAGTACATCATCTTCCGAGGCAGCGACATCAAGGACCTGACGGTGTGCGAGCCGCCCAAGCCGACCGGCTCTCTGCCGCAGGACCCGGCCATCGTCCAGGTAGGAGGCTCCGCCCACTCCCGCTCTGCCCGCCCCTCGCACCCTGATCCCGTGTCTCTTCTTCCTCTGTGGTTTCAGTCGTCCATGAGCTCCAGCTCGGCGCCGGCGGCCTCGGCTCCCACGCCGTTCCAGTCGGCTGGGTCTTATGGACTCTTCAATCGGGCGCCGGTTCCGGCCTACAGCCAGTTCAGCAGCAGCCCGCTGGTGTCGCCGCAGTTCGGCGCCGTCGGAGTGGGTGAGAACCCAGAGAACCCTGCTAGCACGCTGACGCGTCGGGGCGTTAGCATTTTAACATGCTAATGTGGTCAGAGGCCAGTCAGTCGGCTCGGCCCCCACTCCAGTCTGAACCTTCTGATTGGGTTCCCTCCTGCCCTCTGATTGGTTGGTTCTGGTGATGTCACTCTGCAGGTCGCAGCAGCCCGGTTGTGGACCCTCTGAGGAAGAGTCCCACTCTGGACCAGATCCTCCCATCAGCCCCGGCTGCGGGCGTGGCCCCTCCAGCCCCGGGCCTGGGACGCAGAAGCCCCGCCCACGGCCGCCCCGCCGCCGCCGCCGGAGCTCCGAAGGTTCCGCAGCAGGACGGGGCAGAGATGAGAAGAGGTGAGACAGGGCTCCGCCCCCTCTAGCCCCGCCCCCCTTAACGCTTCCCGTTTGTGCTACAGCGGCGGGACTCCCGGCAAACCGCCGCGGCCGAGGCGGCGGCCACCGTGGCCGAGGGCGCTTCAACGTGCGCCGGGATGGACCGGTCAAGTTCGAGAAGGACTTCGACTTCGAGAGCGCCAACGCACAGTTCAACAAGGACGAGATCGACCGCGAGTTCCAGAGCAAACTCAAGCTCAAAGGTAGGGGCGGGGCCGGGGGCGGGGCCGCGGCGCGCTCCGGTGGATGGAGCCACGGCACGCTTCAGGGGCGGGGCTGGTTGTGACCGCTTCTTGTCGGTCTGCCCCTCAGAGGAGAAGAGCGAAAAGACGGAGAAGACGCTGAACGGCGAGGACAAGGGCGACTCCGGTGTGGAGACGCAGAACAGCGAAGGAACCGGCGAGGACGAGAGCGACCCGCTGGGACCCAACTGCTACTACGACAAGTCCAAGTCCTTCTTCGACAACATCTCCTGTGACGACTCCCGGTGTGTGTGTGTGTGTGTGTGTGTGTGTGTGTGTGTGTGTGTGTGTGTGTGCGTGTGTGTGTACGCATTGTCTCACAGGAGGGGTGATATTGAGATCAGTATTGATCCGCCCTGGTTGTCTGTAGCTCCGCCCTGGTTGTCTGTAGCTCCGCCCTGGTTGTCTGTAGCTCCGCCCTGGTTGTCTGTAGCTCCGCCCTGGTTCCTCTGTAGCTCCGCCCTGGTTGTCTGTAGCTCCGCCCTGGTTCCTCTGTAGCTCCGCCCTAGTTGTCTGTAGCTCCGCCCTGGTTCCTCTGTAGCTCCGCCCTGGTTCCTCTGTAGCTCCGCCCTGGTTCCTCTGTAGCTCCGCCCCGGCTGACGGAGCTCTCAGGACCAGTGTGTGTCGATAATCCTGGGTTCCGAGTCGGGATCAGAACAAACACGGGTTCCAGACGGAGCGGTGCTCTGGAATCACATTTTGAGACAAACGGTGTGTGTTTGTCTCCATGCTAACTGATCCACCGCGGCTCTGCCGAAGTGCCCATGAGCCAATGCAGAGTTGGACCAGTTGAACTATAATGTTGCGAAAAGGCTGCTTTGCTTTTGGTCTGTTAGCGCTAGCAGCTAATGGCTAGTGGCTAATGGCTAGCAGTTGTGTGTAGCTGTTGTGTTCAGGTGTTGTGTCTGGGTGTTGTGTTCAGGTGTTGTGTCCGGGTGTTGTGTCGGGATGTTTTGTCCGGGTGTTGTGTTCAGGTGTTGTGTCCGGGTGTTGTGTTCAGGGGGGTATTGCACAAAACCAGGATAAGGGATTAAGCCGGCAAACTGTTGTTATCCTGTGGCGATCTTGTGGTGATCCTGGACGAAGTTATCCTCAAGTCGATTGCACAAAAGCTGGCCAAGTTGATCCCGGGCCAGTCACCATGGTGATTTATTCTCTGCAGCTCGCTGCTCCACAGCAGGATAACTACCCAGGATAAGATTAAACTGCTGTCAACAATGTGAGAAATGGGCGTGTTTACAGCATTTCCTGGGTTTTTCTACACATTACATCATTTAATCATCCTGCAGCCAAATCTTATTACTGTAGTCGCTGCATCTGCAGGGTCTGGTTGACTTTAGTATTATTTTGTTGCTCAGATTATATGAAGACCAACATAACTTTCAACACAAACGTTTCAGAATCCTTTCTTTAGTAATACAAGTCCTACAATAAAAGGTTCACAGTTATTGTAAAGACAATGGAAAAAAAAAACTTTAATGAAACTGGTACTAAACCACACTGATGTCAAAAATAAAGAATAAAAAATAAAATAAAACAACCCTGAAGCTACGCAATGAGTAAAATGAGAAACACAGGAAAAATAAATGTATCACACCACTGAAATGGACGACAATATAACAGACAGCATCATTTTGTCTTAACTGTCTCCTGAAAATAGGAAAATCGTCCTATTTCAGGACTCCAGCTTCAGGAGTGAACAGTCCCACATCATTCTGACTCCACATTTTTAACAGCTAAAATCAGACAGAAATTCTTTCTCAGAAGAAACAAATTTATCACTTCATGTGATAACTGCTCTTTGGGTTACACTTAAGTAACTTACCAGACTGCAGAATATTTTTATATTTGGTTTTCACCTGCTGCAGGTTCTTTTCTGGCCGACAGGTTTGTTCTTCATGACAGATGAGGATGAAACAGATCACAGCATGAGGACAATTGATTCCATTAGATAGCACGGACACAGAGTTGAAATATTCTTGAATAAATATCCTAAATATTGACAAAATGCTGTTTCCCCCGTGTATTTCCTGTATTTTATTATTATCACTTTTGTATGATCATAATCATGGATCATATACAGAATTAGGCCATTTTTAGTGTCTGATTTGCACATCACTATTTCACTGTAATAAAGCTGCGGCCTGCATGCAGTACCTGTCCTCACCATTGAAGCGTGGGGGCGCTGTGCCTTAAACGTCACTTAAAGCAGACGTACAGGCTGGAATATATGGAGTGAAATTAATGGACGTGTTTTGTGTAAAGTCCTCGCTCTGGGGCACCCCCCTTTTTAAGTGACCCCCCCCCCCCCCCCCCCCCCCCCCCACCTGACAGCCGCGGTACAGTCCGCACTGCTGCTCATCCCCTGTGAAGTAAGACGCTCGTCCTTGTTCCATTTTCAATCTGTGATTCTGTGATTGATCTCGTGGTCTTCTGAAGAACGCCGTGACGCCACTGATCCTGATGCTCCTCACCTGGCTGGAGGAAGCCGCGTCTTTTCATCCTGGCTCGGCAACCGATTAATCCGAGAAAACACCGACTAGGCTGACTCAAGCCGCGCATTTTCATTGATCCTGGATGTATTTATCCTACTTTTGTGCAATACCCCCCTGGTGTTGTGTTGGGGTGTTGTGTCCAGGTGTTGTGTTCAGGTGTTGTGTCTGGGTGTTGCGTTCAGGTGTTGTGTCCAGGTGTTGTGTTCAGGTGTTGTGTCCGGGTGTTGTGTTCGGGTGTTGTGTTCAGGTGTTGTGTCCAGGTGTTGTGTTCAGGTGTTGTGTTCAGGTGTTGTGTTCGGGTGTTGTGTTGGGGTGTTGTGTTGGGGTGTTGTGTTCAGGTGTTGTGTCCGAGTGTTGCGTTCAGGTGTTGTGTCCGGGTGTTGTGTCCGGGTGTTGTGTTCAGGTGTTGTGTTCGGGTGTTGTGTTCAGGTGTTGTGTTCAGGTGTTGTGTCCGGGTGTTGTGTTCAGGTGTTGTGTCCGGGTGTTGTGTTCAGGTGTTGTGTCCGGGTGTTGCGTTCAGGTGTTGTGTCCGGGTGTTGCGTTCAGGTGTTGTGTCCGGGTGTTGTGTTCAGGTGTTGTGTCCGGGTGTTGCGTTCAGGTGTTGTGTCCGGGTGTTGCGTTCAGGTGTTGTGTCCGGGTGTTGCGTTCAGGTGTTGTGTCCGGGTGTTTAGGTTAGAGCTGGACAAAATTTCGATGTCAATATATACGGCGGTATATTTTTATTCAATAACGGTGATCTGAGTTTTAAACACATTTTCGATATAGTGCTTTACAGTCTGCGTTTCACAGTCACTAACTGCTGCTCACGGCGCCGCTGATTCAAGCCGAGCAGAAAGCGCCGCAGAGAGATCAGAGCTCTGCAGCCACAGCGGGCCGTCCTCAGCTCAGGCTACAAGCTAGCTCCACCGCCGTGAGTTTGAGCTCCAAAATGAGAACTGGTGATGTAAACGACTGTAAAATGACTGAATAAGCTTCCACAAGCTAATTTGTGGCCATGGAATAATAAATCGTGCGCACGAAATATTAATTCGTGGCTAATAATTAGATATATCATTCAGTGAACAGTCCAGTGAAGTTAGCAGCGTGTTGACAGATGAGGACTTTCGGTCTCAGTAACTCTTTAACAAAACGTCAGTAACACACAGAGGAGCCTCCATCCCGCCGCTGTGAGCTGGACCACAGGCTGCAAGCTCATTTTCATTAAAAGTATCTGTCTATCAGGAAGCAGAAGCAATATTGATTTCTACGAGCAGCCGTGGTGCTGCGGGGTTCAGGGAGCGTCTACAATTTACAAGATGCTGCAGCAGTGAAGACAAACACCACAAAAAAAAAAAAAAAAAAAAAACACTACAGGGATTCGCTGCAGCGTCACCATAATCACTACAACCTGAAGTAATCTGTACTTAACCTGAGTAATTATGAACACTTTTATTTTCCTTCCTGGTTGAAGCACCTTTCATTAAATCTATAATAAAAACTGTGTTGTAGTTTAGACAAGCTATTCATATTGAAAAGGTGAGTGTCTGGCAGCGATTTCAGTCCCCTGTCCCAGTAATATTCATGTTTGTTGTTGCTCACTCTTTTTTCTGTTCATTGCAGTAATTCTGAGCTCTTTGATTTTCCTTCCTGGTTGAAGCAGCTTTGTTTGAATCCATGACAACAACATAACTGTATTTAAGTGTAAAGTTGAAGCTATTTATATTGAAAAAGGTGAAACTTCTGTTTATTTGACAGTGATTTCATATTTCTTAAATAAAAGGTAAACATTTAATTTATTGTAGTTTTTATTTCTAAAATGTTTTACTGGAGGAGCTTCCTGGGTACATTTCTAGTTTTACAGCTAGTACATCCTGTACATGATTCTTAAGTTTTTTCTGAGGCTTTTGTATCATTTATATCAATATCGGAATTATATCGTATCGACCGAAATTATGAACTATATCGTGATAACATTCTTGGCCATATCACCCAGCCCTAGTTTAGGTGTTGTGTTGTGTTGTGTTGTGTTGTGTTGTGTTGTGTTGTGTTGTGTTGTGTTGTGTTCAAGTACTTCAAGTGTTGTTTTGTTCCACAGGAAAGCAGCAGATAAATCTGGAGCTTCAGCTTTTCCCAGGTCAGTTTTTCTACTTTCACTCAGGATGGAGCTGGAGCCACTGGGGAGGCTGCTTGACCCTGACGTCCCCGTCCCTTGTCCCCGTCCCCTGTCCCCGTCCTCTGTCCCCGTCCCCTGTCCCTGTCCCCCGTCCCTGTCCCCCGTTCCCGTCCCCTGTCCCTGTCTCCGTCCCCCACAGGGAGCGGAGGCAGACCTGGGCCGAGGAGCGCCGGATGAACGCCGAGACGTTCGGCATCCCTCTGCGTCAGGGTCGAGGACGCGGCGGTTACCGTGGACGCGGCGGTGGGATGGGCTTCAGGGGGGGGCGGGGCCGCCCGGCCAGCCGAGGGTCCTTCGGCCCCCCGCAGGGGGGAGGAGGAGGGGGGGCGGGCTACAGGGGGGGGTACAGAGGAAACCAGGCCGGGAGGGAGTTCGCAGACCTGTCAGCATATAGGGTGAGCACACACACACACACACACACTCACACTCACACTCACACTCACACTCACACTCACACTCACACTCTGACGCTGACGTGTGTGTTCGGCTGTGTTTCCTTGCAGAAGGACCATAAAGTGACGGTGTAGGTCTGGCTCTGCAGGACCGTCGGAGGAGCGTCTCGTTGTGTTTTTGTCACCAGCACTGAGGTAGCCTGCTGTCAGCAGAACGCCGTTCCGCCGCGGCGTTCCGCCGTGTTCCTCTCTGGGCCAGTGGGCGGAGTCTAACATGTATTTTTCTACTGCTGCGTCCATTTTGCTCCGAGCCGCGGTTCGATTCCCGCACACTTCCCCTGCATCTCGTCCCACGTTAGCGTTAGCGTTAGCGTTAGCGTACATCACCACAGTGGGTCTGTTTCACCACACGGCACGGTTCGATTCCAGCTGGGGAGCCAACCGGAGCTGGCATCAACCACCTCACAGGAACTGTTCTCTTCAGCGTTCTCCAAGAACACAGCAAGTCCCAAAGCTTCAGGCTGCGTCTCACCTCGGATTCACTCTTCAGTCGTGTCTGCTCCTCTGTGATTGGCTGGCAGTAAGGTGGAGGCGGTGCCCTGTGTCCGCTCCTCTCTGATTGGCTGGTGGTCAGCCACGAGACAGCAGAGCCACGACTTCCTGTTTCCCAGAAGCGACTCCTGGGGGCCGCTGCACCTTCGCCCCCCCCTGCTGGTCCCTGCTGGTACTGCAGGAGGCACCAGCCTGGTTTCGGTTCTGCTCCAGAGGTTCTTTTAGCTCGTGACAGAACGGCGCCATGGAATCAAACCGGGACCTGAACCTTCTTCGCACCAGGACTCTTCTGTTTAAACTCTGGCTGGGATTCGAACCGGGAGCCGTCCGTGTGTTCAGGATCTGTTGCTTCAACCTCTTTTTTTCAAATTGACCCTCAATAAAAATGATGTGACGTGTTTCCTCTGAAGACTGGGATTAAATATTCTATCACTGTAACTGGACTCTGCTGACCTCCAGTGTTTGATCAACCACATCACACACACACACACACACACACACACACACACACACACACACACACACACACACACACACACACACACACACACACACACACACACACACACAGAGACACACACGCGCGCGGTATGAGGTGTTCCCCCTGCAGCTCCACATCTCTTGTTTAATCTGTTGTAATCTGAACTCAATGCTAAACTAAACTACTTCCTGCTTGTGTTGTAATGAAGATTTTAGAAGCATTCAGGTTGTCGGTCTGATTCCTGAGGTGGGCGGGCCGGGGCTGTGATTGGCTGCTGAGGGATGTTTGGGGCGTTCATGTTCGGGGATAAGTGGAGGAAATCTGACTTCTCCTGTCGCCTCCGTCACGCTAACCTGTCTTCTTCCAAACGCCGCAGTGAGAAAGCAGATGCAATAACCGTGGTGGGCGGAGCCTGTTCTGCACAGCTGGCTTCCTCACAAACACTCTGTGGTCACTGTTTGTTCCTGAATGCAGCGCCCTCTGGTGGCCCCGGCGGACTTCTTTCCTTTCTTTTTGTTTCGGGGATTAAATAAACAGTTGTACATTGTTGAGCTTCTGCCTGGTTTCTGCTCTGACCGTCCTGCAGCCAGATCCAGCGGGTCAATCAATCAATCAATCAATTTATTTTTGTATAGCCCAGTATCACAACAACAGTTGCCTCAGAGGGCTTCAAGATGTTACATTTGTCGGTAGAAGTAAAAACAGTGAATAAGCATAATGGTAATATGTCAATATTTACAGTAACGAGACAGAACGAAGCAACCACCGCCTTCGACCCTCACATCCGGCAAGAAAAAACTCCAAAAACCCAGTGGGAAAAGAAGAAATCTTGGGGAG
>NC_043751.1:32207743-32247743 GCF_902148845.1 Salarias fasciatus
TAGGACCCCCTCAGACCCAACCGGACCCCACCAGACCCCCTAGGCCCAACTAGACCCCACCAGACCCCACCAGAACCCCCCAGACCCCCAAAAAACCAACAAGACCCCCCAGACCCAACTGGACCCCCCCCAAACCGCCCCAGACCCAACTAGACCCCCCCAGACCCCCAAAAAACCAACAAGACCCCCCAGACCCAACTGAACCCCCCCCAAACTGCCCCAGACCCAACAAGACCCAACTAGACCCCCCCCAGACCCCCAAAAAACCAACAAGACCCCCCAGTTTCCTGAAGTCTGGTCTGTCCTCAGGAACTCGGATGATTCCTGCTGACTTCCTCATCCCGGCTCAGTCTCAACATCCAATCAGAGACAACCTCCATCACAAGGTAAGCCCCGCCCCTCCCCTCCCCCCCCCCCCCCCCCCCCCCCCCCCCCCGGGTGACGGTCCCCCTGTCTTCAGATCCTGATGGCGAACTTCCTGGCCCAGACCGAGGCCCTGATGAAGGGGAAGACCCCCGAGGAGGCGCAGGGGGAGCTGGAGGCGGCTGGCCTGAAGGGAGACCGGCTGCACAAGCTGCTGCCGCACAAGGTAGCAGAGCAACCCACTGCTCCATGACCCCCGACCCCTGACCCCCGACCCCTGACCCCAACCTCAGTCATAGCGCTGCTCTGTCGCCCCCTCAAGGTCTTCCAGGGAAACAAACCCAGCAACTCCATCGTCTTCAAGAAGCTGAGCCCCTTCACTCTGGGAGCTCTGATTGGTGAGTGCCGGGAGGGGGCGGGGCCACCGGGAGGGGAGGGGCCTGCTCTGACCACTCCCCCTCTCACGTGATTTCCTCTGCTCTCAGCCATGTACGAACACAAGATCTTCGTCCAGGGAGTGGTGTGGAACATCAACAGCTACGACCAGTGGGGGTGAGTGTTCCCCGACGCCTGGGCGGGTCCTGGTCCTGTTCCCCGGCCCCGGGCCCTGGGACCGGTTCCTCTAATGTTCACCACTCCAGTCTTTGTGGTCCCTTCAGGGAACCACAAAGACTTTCCCTGATAGTCCCGTTGTTTGTTCCCGTTCCCCGACCCCACCGTGCCCCTGCCGGTTCCCGTTCCCCGACCCGACCGTCACCCTGCCGGTTCCCGTTCCCCGACCCCACCGTGCCCCTGCCGGTTCCCGTTCCCCGACCCCACCGTGCCCCTGCCGGTTCCCGTTCCCCGACCCGACCCGACTGTCACCTTGCCGGTTCCGGTTCCCTGACCGCCCCCCTGCCGGTTCTGGTCCCTCAGGGTGGAGCTGGGGAAGCAGCTGGCGAAGCGGATCGAGCCGGAGCTGAAGGACGCCTCGGAGGTCGGTTCCCACGACTCGTCCACCAACGGACTGATCAACTTCCTGAAGAAGAACTTCGCCTGAGCTGTGGCCCCGCCCCCCCGCCTCGCCCCGCTCCCATTGGCGGAGTGGTTCTGGGACCCAGCAGCTTTAGTGTGAAGGAGTGTGTGTTGCTTTGTGGACGAACGTCCAGCGTCTCCGTGTCAACGTGCTCGTGACTGTAGGTGGTTCCTTCAAAATAAAAGCTTTGTCACCCTGCTGAGTGAATCTTTCTGAGTGAATTCATGTTGAACTCCCTGCCTGGAACGGTTCCACGCGGGTTCCAGATGACCCGGGTCCTGGCGGGTCCACAACGTGAACGTTCTGGGGGACAGGTCTTGGCACGGCGGACTGAACCAGGTTCTCCGGGGTTCTCTGAGAACCGCTTTCTGACCTCCTGTCACGAACTGTCCGTCTGCTGAGCGAGTGGAGTCCGGGACCGGGACCCGGAGCAGCACCAGGGTGAGACCAGGACCAGGACTTCCTCTGGAGGCGGTTCCCAGAAGTCCCACCTTGCCAACTGGCCTGGGTTTTCAGTCCACGGTTGCCGTGGAAACGGGTTGTCTGGTGGTTCTCCGTCCCCGGCCCGGCGGCCTCGAGGTCAGACCGGAGGTCAGAAGGTTTGTGGGTTTGAATCCCGCAGGTGACGGGGCGGGGCACAAGTCTTGCTCCCTGAGCGTGACCTTCGACCCCGTCTGCCCTACAGCACAGGGCCGCCACGAAGTCGGCGTCCAGTGCGGACCCGCGCCGTTTCTCCATACGCGTACTTCTCTGTTCTTGTGAACTCGACTCGTGAAACGTCATCAGCCAGAGACCAAGTACGGCTCCAGAAGTACGCATCTCACCAAGAACGCATGAAATACCCGGATGTGACGAACTCCGCCCACTTTACCGAGTCTGCATCGGACCAGACTTGTGCAGACTTGAGAAGCGAAATTACCCAGAATGCATTTCACAAGACATGCCGGAGGAGTGAACACACAGAGGTGAGTAAAAAGAAACTCTGAAATATTAACAGAAGGTAGCTTTAACGGTGTTTCAGAATGTAGCTGTTCAGAATGTTGAGATGGGCCCAGTCTGTCCACATCAAGCCTGTCTGAACCGGTTCCGATGGTCTGGGACTCCTGGGGGCCGGGCGGCCAGGAGGCGAGCGGCGCTCAGCTGCTTCCTGCCGGCTGCAGCAGGCTGCGACTCCGCTGCGGTTAAACAGGAGATACGGATCGCTTCGTGTGAATCCAGCGGTGTCTGGGTCCAGTTTAATCTGTTTCAGAGTAAATCTGCTCGGTTCAGGTTCAAAGCTGTTTAATTTAACTTTAATGTATGAAATGCGAGGTGGATGTTAATATCGACTATAAAGTTCAGTCTCAGTGTGTAAAGGTCTTCTACTGGTTCTACCGGTGAATGTTGTGCATTCAGACTAAAACCATGAACTGTTTCAATCAAGGGACCACTGAGGAACCAGAACCTGGTCCAGAGGGGGTCTGCAGCCGGATGTGGATGGAGGAGGTTTGTTTTTCCATGCTCCAATTAAAGCACGTATGAATAATGTATTGAGTTAGTAGTGTGTGATTCTTTTTTTTTTGTCCTCCTCAGAGACTTTGGGACGTCTGCAGGGTCGACTGTGACGCCAAACAAGCTATAAATATAAGAGGCATAATCTGAAGGCCTGATCCAAGGTGTCAGACCTGGTTCTGTACTTTGAGTGACGCCAGAGAGGCTTCCTGTGACTGAGCTGTTGTGATCTTGATCTCACTGTGTTCATGTTTGTGTTTCTGGTTATTGAGACAAAGCTTCTTCCTTCCAGCAGGTGGCAGTCTGGAGTCATAACGGCTCCTGGTGCTGCAGGTCTGAGTCTGAACCTCCACCCAGCAGAACCCAGCTGGTGGAGACAGGACCAGCTGGTTCATGGTGGATCTGAGCAGGACCAGCTGGTTCATGGTGGATCTGAGCAGGACCAGCTGGTTCATGGTGGATCTGAGCAGGACCAGCTGGTTCATGGTGGATCTGAGCAGGACCAGCTGGTTCATGGTGGATCTGAGCAGGACCAGCTGGTTCATGGTGGATCTGAGCAGGACCAGGGCCTCAGTACAGACCTCAGTAAAGCTCCTCTGGCGTCACAAACACCCTGCAGTCTGACGGAGGGAGAACTCTCCGTTGAGGGAACAGATGTTTCTGTGGTTCTGCAGCGACTCCAGCAGGACGGAGACATGCCTGAAGACCAGGACAGCAAAGCTCCAGGTTCCTCCTGCTCCTGTCTGGAAGTGGATCACTGAGATGAGGTTCATCAGCTGATCCACAGCACTGAGGACGGTCCAGAACCCTGCAGAACCAGACCGGAGCTCCTGACTCCATCCAGGAGATTTTTCCTGGAGCAGAATCTGTAGAATCTGTTCTCCCAGGAACCCCTGAAGACTGGAGTCACATGACCTCCTGATCACTGACATCTCTGATCATCTACCTGTTTTTACTCTGTACGACTGTGACTTTAAGAACATAAAACACCCCATAGAAGTCATCTCCAAACGAATAAGAAATGAAGAAACAATCAACAACCTGAACAACAGTTCAGCCCGACAGGACTGCAGTGCTGCATATGGAGAAACGGATGTGGACAGTGCTTATAGCAAGTTTTTGGATATATTCATTTCCTTATATGATAAAAACTGCCCAGTAAAAGAATTCTATTCAAGGGCAAAACGTAAACTTAGACCTCGGCTTACAAAAGGGATAATCAATGCTTGTAAAAAGAAGAATAACCTCCATAAATTATTTATTAAATTAAAAACTAAAGAAGCGGAGCAAAAATATAAGTCGTACAGAAACAAACTAACTGACGTCATGAGAACAAGCAAACAGCTATACTGCAGAAGAAAATTAAATGAAAGCAAAAGGAATATAAAAGAAACTTGGAATGTTCTTAATGGTTTAATCAAAAATGGTTCCTTTAAGTCAACGTATCCGGATTACTTCATTGACAAAAATGGTGGAAATCACAACATGAGTAATATAGTAAACAGCTTTAATAATTTTTTTGTAAATATCAGCCCTGAGTTGGCTGCAACAATTTCAAATCATGGAACCAATGAATTAACCTCATTAAGAACAATCCATCCTCACTGTTTCTGTTGGCAGCAGATGAGCAGGAGGTTGTAGATACAGTACTGAAATGTAAACATAAGTTCTCCACCGACTATCACAATAGTGACATGTTCTTAGTTAAAAATGTAATTTTTAATATTGCAAAACCGTTCACATATGTAACTTATCATTTCAGTCTGGACGTTTTCCAAACAAAATGAAAATCGCAAAAGTAATTCCGCTTTTCAAAAATGGGAACAAACACTGTTTCACAAATTATAGACCGATTTCACTGTTGCCACAATTTTCAAAAATTCTTGAAAAACTCTTTGACTCTCGACTTGATAAGTTCCTGGAGAAACATAATAACTGACGCTCAGTATGGTTTTAGAGCCATGAACCACCTCAATGGCTCTAATGGAAGCCACTGAAGAAATTACTACTGCACTGGATCAGAAAAAAATTGCAGTCGGTGTCTTCATTGATCTCAAAAAAACATTTGACACAATCAATCACTTCATCTTAGTAAATAAACTGGAAAAATATGGGATTAGAGGTGTAGCTGGGGACTGGATCAAAAGCTATTTGACAGGAAGGGTGCAGTTTGTAAAAATGGGGAAGCATGTATCCGAGCAGCTTGGCTTTGTTTGTGGTGTCCCCCAGGGATCCGTCTTAGGGCCAAAACTATTTAATTTGTACATCAATGATATTTTTAATGTATCTCAATCCCTAAAACTCTTTCTTTTTGCGGATGACACAAATATATTCTGTAGTAGTAATGATTACAATGAGCTTGTACAAACTGAACATGGAACTCAATAAAATAAAAACCTGGATGGACATAAATAAACTGTCTCTAAATATAAGTAAAACTAAAGTAATGATGTTTGGTAATTCTAAAACAAAGTCACTTCTGCAAATAGTTATTGAAGGTACTGAAATTGAAAATGTTTGTGAGAATAAATTTTTCGGTATAGTAATTGATAATAAATTATGTTGGAAAGCACTTCAAACATATAAAAACAAAATATCCAAAAGCCTCTATATTCTAAACCAAGTAAAACAATGCCTTGATGCTCATGCCCTCCGTACTCTGTACTGTACGCTGGTACTCCCATACCTCACGTATTGTGTGGAGGTGTGGGCGAACACTTACCGGTGCGCAATAAATCCCCGAGTCACACTGCAGAAACGAGCCGTGCGGATCATACACAAGGCCAGATTTCTACAGCATACTCACAATCTTTTTATTCAGTCTGGGTTATTAAAAATCAATGATCTTGTGAAATATAACACCTCAATTATTCTGTACAAAGCATTTAATAAAACATTGCCAAATAATACACACCTCCACCGGTGTGTGAATGTGTGTGTGAATGGGTGAATGTGATCCTGCAGTGTAAAGCGCTTTGGTCTCTGCTCATGCAGATGAAAACGCGCTATATAAGTGTAGTCCATTTACCATTTACCAATATACAACAGTTCTTCGAATTAAAAGAGACAGTTCATAATTTAAGAGGGTATGGAAATTTCAAAATACCAGAAACAAAATCTACCCGTTAACGTTTTTGTGTATCGGTTTGTGGGGTTAAGTTGTGGAACAACCTGGACACTCAACACAAGCAATGCCGAAATGTTCATAGATTCAAACTGCAATATAAACGTAGAGTTTGGTCGCAGGACACACAGTGTGGGTCTTGAATTCACATCAACATTACAGAGTGTGTTTCTGTTGCTTCTTTACCCTGGTATACTGCTCATTACCAGTGTTGGTATACTTTTATTCAAGTATGTATATGTTATCTGTTATAACGCCACCTTGTTTCAAGTTTTTGTGATGTAGATCCAAATTAATGAATTATTAATCTCCATGTGTGTATATGCAACTATGGAAGTGAATTTTTTTTTTTTCCAATTATATTAAGGACACTCGGGGGTGGGACTAAATAAGTTTTCTTCCTCTCACTCCCTTTCAGGCATAATTCAATCCTGTTACTTGGTTACTTGTTACATTGTTTATTGCTCCTGTGAATGTTTCCTTTCTTTGTGCATTATTGTGTAGTAATTGCCTGAAATGAACGAATAAATACAAATACAAATACTGAGCTGTTCATGTTGTTGTTCCTGGTAAATAAAAGAAAGAAGTGTAGAACTTTTAAAAACATGTCATTTTTTAAACCTTCCTGATGGTTCCACTTATTTTTGCTTTTATTCTTGAAGGTTCTGTTGAAGTTTAATACATTTTCCTTGAACTCCTGACTTTATTTGTTAGACATCTGTTTATGATTAATCTCTCTCTTTGCAGCACATTGATGTTTTTACTGAGGAGAGAACTGAATGGTGATACTGATGTGTTCAGCTCTATAATGTATATTAGACTCATGTAAATCAGTGCATCACGAAGACCGGAGCAGACGGAGGACAGAGGACACACAGGGAGGACAGGCAGCAAAACAAAGTGAAAGAATTGTGTTTTTTAGAAATGTCTGATCAGCTGCTTTTCTTCTGAGCTCAGCTCCAAGTAGTTAAACACTAACTGAACAGCTGTTTAGGAGGGCAGGAGGCCAGAAGTCAGAGTAGCTGTTTTACACACATTCATGAGACAGAACAGGTACCAGCAGTTTGGCCACAGTTCTCTGTGTAGAAATCCTGTATCGTCATTTTAACCTTTTCCCAATATTTAATGCAGCGACTTGCTATGTCAAGTTGTTCCACACCAGCTCCTCTCTTCCTCTCATACTTCCTGATCACTGGCCGCTATAAACACTCACGTTATGTTGCTTTTTGATCAATCTTTCAATGCATGAACGAATGAAAACCATCATACTGGCTGTAGACACCATGAAGTCCTCCAGTCCGCTTGTTCCAGTCGCGCATTAACTTCGATGTTCTCGCCTCGTCGAAAGTCTGGACTCGAAGTCCGACTAACAGGTGTGTACTCTCCAAGTCCACGAGTGCGCACTCGGGGTCGGGGGTCAGGGGTCAGGGGTCAGGGGTTAATGTCTGCGCTCCAGGCTCCAGGCTCCGCCCCCCCGGCCGGAGCCGGAGCGGCAGCATGCTGGAGGCGCAGCGGCGTGAAGCTGATGTTTATCTGCAGCCTGTTCTGCAGGATGTGGGGCCTCAGGCCACGCCCCCTGCCACGCCCCCTGCCGTGCGCCGAGTCACTGCCACCCGGAACCCACAGCTGACAGACACACACACCCGCACAGGTGTGTGTGTGTGGGCGGAGCCTGGGCCGCCCGGACCGGCGGAGCGGCTGCGGCGGCAGACGGGCGGAGGCAGGATGGAGGTGTGGAGCGCCGCCGCCGCCGCCGCCGCGCTGCTGCTGGTCGCTCTGGGCTGGAGGCTCCGCCGGGGCCTCCGGGGCGTCCCGCGGGGCCTGCTGCGGGGCCTCCTGTGGCTCCTCCTGTGGGCCGCCCTCTGGGCCGGCGCCGCAGCTTTCACCACCTGCAGCCTGTTCCTGTCTCAGAACCCGGACCTGGTCTGGGTTCTGCTGCTGGGCGGCCTGGTGGTCTGCTGGGAGGGGGAGGAGCTGCAACCTGATAGGACGGTTCTGCTGACAGGTCAGACACACACACACTCACACACACACTCACACACACACACACACTCACACACACACACTCTCTCTCTCACACACACACACTCACACACTCACACACTCACCACACACACACACACACACACACACACACACACAGATCCAGGCGGAACCGGTTCTCCGTCTCCTTAACCTGCAGCTGATGAAATTGAAGAACCTAACAGAGGAACAGAGGAACAGAGGAACCCTGTAAAGGAACCCGTCTTTCAAAGTCCAGAACAGAACCAGACCTGCAGGGACCAGGAAGTCCAGGGTTGGGCTGAGGACGGGTTCTGGTGGTCCTCATCGGGACGGACCAGTCCGGACAGCCCGACAGTCCAGTCCTGGTCTGCAACACCGGACCGGACCCGAGCCAGAGCCGGACCAGGACCCAGAATGAAACCTGAGCTGCGCCACGTGAGCGCCACAGCGCCCCCCGCCGGCAGCCTCCCTCAGTGACTCCGCCCCCTCCGTGTAGTCATTACATCATCCCCAGCTAGTTCAACCGGTTCCCCGTCAGTCCGGCCGGGAGTCCAGCAGCAGCAGGGACGGGTTCCTGCTGGACCAGAGCAGCAGGAACAGCTGACATGACAAGATAGAACCAGAACCAGAACCAGAACCAGAACCAGGGCAATGAGGCAATGGCCCGGTTCACATTGAAAACATTCAGATTAAACATCCATGGAGGGCACCAGTCCTGGTTCAGGAGGGTCCTGGGCGGAGCTCTGGGCGGAGCTCTGGGTGGACCGGATTATCCGGTTCCTCCCAAATGGACGCCATGTCTGAGAGCAGCTCCTCAGGAACGTTGAGGTTCTTCCTCTCAGAGCAGCGGTCCTCAGAGGGTTCTATCTGATCCAGAATGAGCCGCTGTTCAGAGAGCTCCTCCCCCGGGCGGAACCCCGCCCCCACCGGGGATCCGCTCCGCCTGCCGGTGTTTCAGATGAGCTGGTGTCCGTGTTAACTGGTGACCAGCAGATGTTGAACCTGAACCTTGTAGAGGTTCCAGTGACGCCGGTTCTCTACAGTTCCAGGAAATTCATCAGTTCAGAGTCTTTAGTGAGTCTGATTCTAACATCTGCTGCTTCCAGCAGGTGTTTACAGGAACCGTACTTGTTACCATGGAAACCAGTTCATCCGTCACACCGGGCGGTGGTCCGCGGGTAGTCTACCACCGAGCTCTTTCAACCCCCGGCTCCACCTCTGCTCCAGGGTTTGTTCTCTCTGGGTTTTTATTAGAAAGTGTTTCTCAGCACCGTCCCGCTCTGCTGCTAGCTTTTTGGTCTACTTCCCGTTTACTCCTTCCTACTTCCTGTTTACTGCTTCCTACTTCCTGTTTACTGCTTTCAGTTTACTGCTTCCTGTCTCGTCATCTCGTCAGTCCGTACCAGGGAACACCTGGTAGAGCCCGTGATCCGCTCCGCTGTCAGACTGGGTTTATATGAGGAAGCAGCGGATTCGTGATCGGTGTAGACCACCTGGATCAACCGGATCTGGAATCTGATCCACTGTGGGAGAAGCGGATCCTTTCAGTGTTTCTGGGAATCTTTTACAACCCGCTGCACCTGCAGTCTAATGGTGCGTTCACACCGGAAGCGAATAGCGAGGCAAGAGCGGCCGATTTACATAGAAAATATATGGTTTTCACGCGGCCAGGAAGCGGCGAGCGGTCACACGGCGCGAATTCAGCGAATTGAGCGGCGGCCGCTCCGCCGCTCTACTAGCGCGAAACGCGCTGCGGCCGTGCAAACCGCTCTACTCGAGCCGCTGAAAGTTGGGAATGTTGAACTTTTGAGCGAATTCGCGAGCGGCGAACCAATCACAGAGCCGCTCTACATGACGTCATTTATGACGGACCGGAGACCCGGGAAACGCCAGAAATGGACCAGAAACTGGTCACAGCGGTCGGCCTCGCCCTGAGCCCATCGTCATATTTTTATTGGGACAGGAATAAAAAGGAGGTTGGAGGAAGACCAGTGAGGAGGTCGGGTCCCGGTGACCTGAGTAAACAGACTGTGGTGAAACGGTGTTTACTGCTGGTTAAACGGCGAGTTCACGGAGAGGTCGGGTCCCCGGGGAGACAGAGCGCCGAAGCGGGACAGCAGCTCGTCAAACTGACCCTGGAGAGACGAAGTCCCGCTGAAAGCGTCCTTCATCCCGGCGCAGCTCCTGGAATAAACGGGTAAACTCACCATGCGCTGAACGCCTCTGCAAAATATTCTGAATCCAGACCCGTCGCCTGGACTCGCCGCCACGCCGCTGTCGGGTTTATCAAGCAATGAAGCAGAGCGCCGGCGACAGACGCGAATTCAGCGGCAGCCGCTGTTGGGTCACACAATGCACACGCGGCCGACCAGGGGCGAACCGCGCGACGCTACTCGCATCCGGTGTGAACGCACCGTAACGGTCCGCCGTCGCCCCCTGCAGGCTGCGACTCGGGCTTCGGCCACGCCCTGGCGGTGACCCTGAGCCAGCGGGGCCTGACGGTGTTCGCCGGCGTGCTGGACGCGGACGGAGACGGCGCCCGGCGGCTCCGGGACCGGCGCTGCGACCGGCTGCAGGTGCTGCAGCTCGACGTGACCGACCAGCGGCAGGTGGAGGCGGCGCGCAGCTACGTCGGAGCGAGGGTGGCCGACGCAGGTGAGACCGCAGGCTCCGCCCACTCGGCACAGCTTCAGAACGTCTGCTGACTCGTCCCGGTCCCGGTCCCGTCCCGTCCCGTCCCACAGGTCTCTGGGCCCTGGTGAATAACGCCGGCGTGCTGCTGTGTCCCGCCGACGCCGAGCTGCAGCCGCTGGACGACTACCAGCGCTGTCTGGACGTCAACTTCCTGTCTGCCGTCAGGATGACTCAGCACTTCCTGCCGCTGCTGCGGCGCTCCGGAGGACGCATCGTCAACGTGTCCAGCCTGGCAGGTGAGGACACACACACACACACAAACTCTCTCTCACACACTCTCACACACACACACACACGCACAGTCTCGTATTTCTATCCTTGTGGGGACCGTCCATTGACTCCCATTCATGTCTAGCCCCTAACCCTGACCCTTACCCTAACCCTAACCCACACCACAACACAGCCTAACCCTAAAGAAATGTTTTTGACCTTTTACTTTTTTCAGTAACAACAACATGGTCAAGAAAACACTGTTTCTCCTACTTAGGACCGGAAAAAGGTCCCCACAAGGCACGTCGTTCCACGTTTTGCTATCCTTGTGGGGACATTTGGCCCCAACAAGGATAGAAATACGAGAACACACACACACACACACACACACACACACACACACACACACACACAGGAACAGTATGGTTCTCTCTAAGTTTGAGTTGCTGGTATCATGGTGGGGTCAGAGGGCATGGTGGGGGGTCAGATCGTATGGTGGGGGGTCAGAGGGCATGGTGGGGGGGTCAGAGGGCACGGGGGTCTCAGCTCTTGTGGATGATGTTGTCCTGGTTCCGGTTGTGGGGGCCTCCGGGGCCTCCGGGGTTCTGTCGGGACGGGTTGCCTAAAGCGTGTTGCTCCACAGGGAACGTCCCCATGCCGATGTTCGCCGCCTACGGCGCGTCGAAGGCGGCGCTCGCCATGTTCTCGGAGGTTCTGCGGCAGGAGATGTGGGCGTGGGGCGTGCGGGTGTGTGTGGTGCAGCCGACGGCCTTCAGAACCGGTACGCCGCTCGCCGCCGCCGCTCTCCTCCGGCCGCCACGTTGTCGTGACGCTCCGTTTCCCCGCAGGGATCTATGGCGACTCGGAGTCGGCGAGCCGCCACGCCCGCCGCCTGCTGGCCGCCGCTTCCGCCGAGGCCAGAGAGGATTATGGGTCGGAGTACATCGCGGGTCTGCCGCTGGCGCTGGGCCAGATGTCCCGCCTCTCGGCGGTGGACTTGACCCCCGTGGTGGACGACGTGGTCCACGCCCTGCTGTCGCCCAGGCCCCGCCCCCTCTACACGCCGGGGCACATGGGAGGGCTGCTGCCCGTCCTGTACCGCTGCTGCCCCACTTCCTGGTTCGATTCCCTCGTCAGTCGCCTGAACTACAGGAAACCGGCCGCGCAAAGACAGTCGTCCCCGTAACACAACCGCACAGGACTGCACAACGTTACACTACAGCACACAACTTTACACAACGCCGCACCGCACAACGTTACACAACACCGCACAACGCTACACCGCACAACGTTACACTACACCGCACAACGCTACACCGCACAACGTTACACTACACCGCACAACGCTACACCGCACAACGCTACACTATATCGTACAACGCTACACCGCACTGCACAACACTACACCGCGCCGCTCACTACAGCCCGCAGCGCTGCACAGGAAGGATCCACCCCGGAGGTTCTGACTGGAATCTCGTCACATTCAAACCTTTTGCTGCTCAGAAAATTATCATTATTAAACACATCTGGACAACCCAGATCTGGTCCCAGCATGTGGATCCAGGACCTGGACCTGGACTCACATCTGGTCCCAGCATGTGGATCCAGGACCTGGACCTGGACTCACATCTGGTTCACCACTGCTTCTTTTCTTTAAAGCTGAAATGAGGAAGTTTGAGCTGAAATCACATTTCGACACGTCTGACGGTTTCTGACGGTTTCTGACGGTTTCTGATGGTTCCTGTTTCGACACCGAGTCTGTTCTTAGAACAAACCGTTTCTTGATCTGGGATCTGGACTTGTCCTTCAGGTCCAGCCTCAGCCCGTTCCTTCACAGCTGAAATTATTTGGCCGTCTCTCGGCGCTGCGGCTGCTTCCAGAAGAGATCAGAATTTTATTATTTTTATTGTAAATCAGACAAAGTTACACCAATAAACCTCAAACAGAAAGCTGACGGCTGCAGACTGGTCTCTCCCCTGGAGCGTCCAGCCAGTCCGGTGGCCGCTGTGGTCCTCAAGGCGCCGGCTGACGGACATCCTGCCTCACGTGGCTGCTGGTGCTCGGCGCCATGACAGGATCCGGGCGGTGGACTGAGATCATCGGCGCGGTGAAGACGTCCGGACACGTCCTCCGGTCCCTGCTGGCCGGATCCAGTTCTCCTGCACTCCGTCCTGCACCTGAACGCCTCCCAAACACCCACCGCTGGTCTCCATGGAAACATGTTGACGCCGTCTGTAGGCTGTCTTAGTCCGACTGTTCACAGACGACACCAACCTCTGAGCTTCGGTCCGACGCTGTTCCTTCTGCCCACTGAGGGGCCACCAGGGGACCAGTGAGAGGCCACCAGGGGACCAGTGAGGGGCCACCAGGGGACCACTGAGGGGCCACCAGGGGACCACTGAGGGGCCACCAGGGGACCAGTGAGGGGCCACCAGGGGACCAGTGAGAGGCCACCAGGGGACCAGTGAGGGGCCACCAGGGGACCACTGAGGGGCCACCAGGGGACCACTGAGGGGCCACCAGGGGACCACTGAGGGGCCACCAGGAGACCAGTGAGGGGCCACCAGGGGACCACTGAGGGGCCACCAGGAGACCAGTGAGGGGCCACCAGGGGACCACTGAGGGGCCACCAGGGGACCACTGAGGGGCCACCAGGGGACCACTGAGGGGCCACCAGGAGACCAGTGAGAGGCCACCAGGGGACCACTGAGGGGCCACCAGGAGACCAGTGAGGGGCCACCAGGGGACCACTGAGGGGCCACCAGGAGACCAGTGAGGGGCCACCAGGAGACCAGTGAGGGGCCACCAGGGGACCAGTGAGGGGCCACCAGGGGACCACTGAGGCACTGCTAGAGGAGTAATTACAGGACCACTGAGGGACTGTTGAAGGGACCATGAGGAGACCAATCAGGGCCCCTAAGGCTACGTTCACACTGCAGGCTGAAGTGACCCAAATCCGATTTTTTTGCCCCTATGCGACCTGTATCGGATCTCTTCCTGACAGTCTGAACGACACAGATCCGATTTTTTCAAATGCGACCCAGGCCACTTGGATATGTGGTCCTAAATCCGATACGTATCGGATCTTTTGCCATGCGACTTCAGTCTGAACGGCCAGGTCGCATTCATCCGACCTACACGTCACGATGTGGGGCGCTGAAGACGTGAGTCTTACCGTGAGTGTTAAAAAAAAGCGCTCGCAGACGCACATTAAGGGAGTTCTTGCCATCCGAAAAATATTATTGAACTCCGTATCATTAAAGACTCTCATCACTGTCCCCCCACTCCTGACTGCGTTTCTCTGTTGCTGCCACTGCCCCACAAAACGCCATGGCCAAAAACTTGGCTCTCTTCCTTCTCATTCGCTAAATTCTGCAGCGCCAGGACAACGGGGAGGAAAAATAATAATAATATCCATACGCGCGCTCTCCCTCTCTCTCTCCCTCTCTCTCGCTCCCTGTCTCTCTCTCTCTCTCTCACACACACACACACACAGAAGGAGCTCGGCGCGGCTGATTAGAAGCGCAGCAGTGAAATGATTGCGCACTATTCAATTGTCAGAATACGTGTTTGATCAGTTCTTAAATAAATCATTGACGCTTGAAAAGCTGTAGATTCTGTATGTTGTTTGTGAGTTCAGCAAACAGTGAAGCGCGCTGCTGCGTGACGTCATTATGTCCTCTTCTGCGCATGCGGGACACTTTTGAGTGGTATTCCGTTCAGACGGGAGATCACATACAAGTCGCATTTTAATGAAAATGTGAACGAACTCGCAAAAAAATCGGATTTCACAAAAAAATCCGAATTGAGCATTAAGCCCTGCAGTGTGAACGTAGCCTAAGAGACCACTGAGGAACCACTTCAGGAGTGCTAAAGGGATCACTAAAGGACCACCGAGGGACCTGACCTGGTCCGAGCGCTCCTCAGAGGAACTCCTGGACCACCAGCTCCTTCAGAGAGCGAGGGGCCACGGGGCCCCGCTCGGCGTCCCTCAGGGCGGTCAGCTCGTCCTGCAGCTGAGCCACGGGCCGGCCCAGCCGGTAGCCCAGGTCCAGCAGCGCGTCCAGCAGCGCCGCCCGGTGGCTCCTCGGCCCGTAGCGCCTGGCGGCCGGCAGCGCCCGCTGGGCGGCGGCGAAGGCCCGCTCCGGCTCGTCCAGGTCCCGGTGGCAGACGGCGAGGGCGCAGAGAGCGGGGACGGTCAGGGCGGCGCCCTGCCACGGCAGCAGCTTCTCCTGGACCTCCAGGACCGCCTGCAGCTGCTCGGCGGCGGGCCGGAAGCGGCCGGACCGCAGCAGGCCGTGCGCCCGCCGCTGCTCCGCCTCCGTGAAGAAGGCGGCGAAGCGGGGCGAGCGGCGGACGCGGCGGGCGGAGAAGAGCGCGGCGAGGTAGTCCTGCAGCGCCAGGCGGCGCGCCGCGATGGCGGCGGCCGAGAAGTTCCCCGTCAGCAGCCTGGGCGGCAGCGGCGCCTCCTCCAGCTCCTCCTGCAGCTCCGCCCGCAGCTCCTGGTGGAGCCGCCGGAAGTCGCTGTAGCGGCGTTGCACCGACGCCTGCCGGGAGTCGAACCTGCCGGAGCGCATGACCACCACGGTGTAGACCTGCAGACAGGGACGGGTCAGGGTCCAGCGGGGACCGGGGTCCAGCGGGGACTGGGGTCCAGCGGGGACCGGGGACCAGAGTCCAGCGGGGACCGGGGACCAGGGTCCAGCGGGGACCAGGGTCCAGGGTCCAGTGGGGACCAGGGCCAGATGCTGCGGTCTCACAACACGCTCTGCGACGGGTTCTGCTAACATGCTCTGCTAACGGGTGTGTTGTGTTGTTTGTTGTGGTTTGTGTTGTGTTTTTCGTTGTGGTGTTGTGGAGGATCTGGGCTGATGTGCTGTTGGTGGTGTTGTTGTGTTGTTGTGTTGCTGTGTTGTTTGTTGTGTTGTTGTGTTGCTGTGTTGTTGTGTTGTTTGTTGTGTTGCTGTGTTGTCGTGGTGTTGTGCTGTTGTTGTGTTGCTGTGTTGTGTTGCTGTGTTGTCGTGGTGTTGTGCTGTTGTTGTGTTGCTGTGTTGTCGTGGTGTTGTGCTGTTGTTGTGCGTCTCACCACGTGTCTGTGTGCGGCGCTGTGGAGGATCTGGGCCGAGGGGATCTGGAACAGCAGCCTGACGGACCGGTCCCTCTGCTTCTGCTCCCTCCAGTCCTGCTGCAGCTCCCTGGTGGTCGAGGCGGAGCCGCCTGGAACACCGGCTGTAGCGTCAGTCGGACCGCAGCGTCAGTCGGACCTCGGCTCGGGGCGTCGGCCTGCCGGCGCGGCGGGGGAGGGGAACGGCAGTGCTGAGGCGGTGGCGGTGAACAAACCTGCGGCGCCGGCCTCCATCGGGGCTCCGGGGTCCATCTGGAGATCCCCCACACTGGGTCTCACACCAGAACCCGGTCTGGAACCCGGTCTGGAACCCGGTCTGGAACCAGGTCTGGAACCTCGTCTGAACTCCGGTGTGGAACAAAGGGCTGTGAGCAGAAGAGAAGCGTCAGCAGGAAGCAGGAAGCAGGAAGAGGAAGTGAAACTGAACAACAGCCGCTGCTGAACTGGGTGACTGTAACCGCTGCTGCAGGTCTGGACCGGGACTGGCTCTCACTGGGTCAGGGGTCACGGCCCTGACCTCCAGGAGAGGAGCTTTGTCTCACAGCCAATCAGAGGAGAGGAGCTTTGTCTCACAGCCAATCAGAGGAGAGGAGCTTTGTCTCACAGCCAATCAGAGGAGAGGAGCTTTGTCTCACAGCCAATCAGAGGAGAGGAGCTTTGTCTCACAGCCAATCAGAGGAGAGGAGCTTTGTCTCACAGCCAAGAAGCAAAGAAAATATTTTTGTGCTTTTATTTACATTTGAACAACAAGTGTCGTAGATTTTAAACCAGAGCAACTCGTTGAAACCTGAGCCTGGTTTTTGACTCCGAGCTGAATTTTCTTCCTCATATTCAAAATAGAAATAAGTTTGTTTCTTAAAGAATAAAGCCAGAGCCGCCCGTTTCTCTCTAGGACCAGGGGGCGGGGCCAAATAGGACCAGGGGCGGGGCCACATCACACCAGTTTAAAGTCCTGATTGGACCAGGGGGCGGGGCCACATATGACTAGGGGGCGGGGCTACATGGCTCCAGGCTCCCTGTCCATCAGGAAGGATTTTAATGTTCTCTTATTGGCCCTCATTTATCAAACGGTCGTACGGCGGTATACGGTCGTACGCCCGTCGTACGCCCGTCGTACGCACGACGGGCGTACGACAGCCGTCGTACGGCCGTCGTACGGCCGTCGTACGGCCGTCGTACGGCCGTCGTACGGCCGTCGTACGGCCATATGAAAGACGGGTTGGTTATTTATCAATTTGGTCGTGATCGTTCGGAAAGATGAAATCTCACGACAGCTCTGACATCGTGTAGCAAGTTTCAGTCAGTGCGGACTGGCGGTGCAGCGCAGAAAAACCTGGCGGAGCGTGAAAATAATTACAGAGCACATCTGAAACACGCCATGAAGCACAAGCAGCACACATTCAGGACAGATTAAAAAATAATTAAAAAATGAAATGATGCCCTTACAGAATATCTAACAAAATTCTTCCTTGTGGGATTAATAAAGGATTTTTAACTTTCAATAAGTCCGCAGGTCCATCCTGCCACGGAGAGGAGCAGTTTTAACGGTGAGAAAAGACGAACAGCTGCTGCAGAGCAGCTTCAGACGCTCAGATCCAGCGGGGGGCGCTGCTGTTCCGGGCCGATAGAGTTACTTTTGATGCGCCTGCGCCACAAGACGTGGAAACCAGCAGAGCCTCCATGGGTCTGGAGGAGGAGACAGGACCTGAAGAACCAGGGAACCAGCAGAGCCTCCATGGGTCTGGAGGAGGAGACAGGACCTGAAGAACCAGGGAACCAGCAGAGCCTCCATGGGTCTGGAGGAGGAGACAGGACCTGAAGAACCAGGGAACCAGCAGAGCCTCCATGGGTCTGGAGGAGGAGACAGGACCTGAAGAACCAGGGAACCAGCAGAGCCTCCATGGGTCTGGAGGAGGAGACAGGACCTGAAGAACCAGGGAACCAGCAGAGCCTCCATGGGTCTGGAGGAGGAGACAGGACCTGAAGAACCAGGGAACCAGCAGAGCCTCCATGGGTCTGGAGGAGGAGACAGGACCTGAAGAACCAGGGAACCAGCAGAGCCTCCATGGGTCTGGAGGAGGAGACAGGACCTGAAGAACCAGGGAACCAGCAGAGCCTCCATGGGTCTGGAGGAGGAGACAGGACCTGAAGAGCCAGGGAACCAGCAGAGCCTCCATGGGTCTGGAGGAGGAGACAGGACCTGAAGAACCAGGGAACCAGCAGAGCCTCCATGGGTCTGGAGGAGGAGACAGGACCTGAAGAACCAGGGAACCAGCAGAGCCTCCATGGGTCTGGAGGAGGAGACAGGACCTGAAGAACCAGGGAACCAGCAGAGCCTCCATGGGTCTGGAGGAGGAGACAGGACCTGAAGAACCAGGGAACCAGCAGAGCCTCCATGGGTCTGGAGGAGGAGACAGGACCTGAAGAACCAGGGAACCAGCAGAGCCTCCATGGGTCTGGAGGAGGAGACAGGACCTGAAGAACCAGGGAACCAGCAGAGCCTCCATGGGTCTGGAGGAGGAGACAGGACCTGAAGAACCAGGGAACCAGCAGAGCCTCCATGGGTCTGGAGGAGGAGACAGGACCTGAAGAACCAGGGAACCAGCAGAGCCTCCATGGGTCTGGAGGAGGAGACAGGACCTGAAGAACCAGGGAACCAGCAGAGCCTCCATGGGTCTGGAGGAGGAGACAGGACCTGAAGAACCAGGGAACCAGCAGAGCCTCCATGGGTCTGGAGGAGGAGACAGGACCTGAAGAGCCGCTACTGAAGTGTAAATAAACTCTAAAGTTTAGCAAATGATTTATTTCATGTTTAATGATGTGAAGCCGAGAACATAACATGAACTAAAGGGAGGTTAAATCCAGACAGAGGACGTTCAGTCAAACATTTTATTGAGATTTCTATAAATTTTCTTTCATTGAAGCAGCACCAGCAGCGGGGGGCACGCGCCGCCCTCGGTGGCCTGAGTCCCGGGTCCTGTTCGGTCCTGTTCGGTCCCGGGTTCTGTTCGGTCCGGGGTCCTGCTCGGCCCCGGGTCCGGTGCCGGGTGTGTGTCTCGGTGGGACCGTCCCCGCTGTGGGGGGAGACCGGGCCGCGGTGCCGCCGTCTGACTCTGAGACATCATTAAACAAAACAATCACACTGAGCTGTACAGCAGGAGTCGGCCTCGCTGTTTGTAACATCAGGGTTAAATTAACGGACCGTTCAGACCTCAGCCGGTGCCGTTGGTCCAGGTGACGCAGCTCACCGCTGCTGTGAACGGCGTCCTCCAGGCAGCGTTTTCCCTTTAATTTCAGTTTTTATTCTTCCAAGGAGCTCCTCCTGATTCTCCTCCACCTCAGACCTGACAGGATCCATTTCCAGCTCACAAAAGTTTCTTTTTTCGCCAAAATCGCTCCTTTTCCGTGTTTGACCTCAGTGGGCGCGGCTTTGCAACCATGAATATTTCAGGGCGTAACATGTTAATGACGATCAGATTCAGCCGCCGCATTTCTCAACACCCGATCACTCAGACGCTGAGATCGGCGAGGTCCGGAAGTTTCTGTAACGCCACGCGAGCCCCGTCGCACGATGAGCTCACCGCCCAGATATACACCCGTTTGAAAGACGGATTGATAAATGGGGGCCATTGTGTCTTCTGAGCTGTTCATTCATTCATTCATTCATTTGAGCAATATACAACAAATTTTACAGAGTACATTACTTGTGGATAAATCACATTTGCTCAAAAGGAGCAGACTGAAGCACAAAGCTTATTAACGGCTACCCCTGAAGCTGCTACTTCATCCAGTTCCATTAAGAGGATACCTTCAGCAGTACTAGGGATGCACATGGTTAACCGTTTAACCCTTAACCGATAACAGGAACTTTGACCGGTTAATACTATCGGTTAATTTTTTTTAAGCTCCAGCTGGAGGAGCTCTCCACAGAGCCGTGCGTCTTCCTGCAGCTGGCGTTATATTACAGATATCAGTGACGGCGCTGCATGACTCCTTAATTCACTGATTAATTCCAGGGGCCTTCATGTTGTGCAGTCGGAGGGTGTGTGTCTTTGTGCGCATTGACGCATGTGGCACAAAACCGGCGTTACATTGAATATTATTTTTTTGTCTCCAGACGCCGCGGGTCGTCCACATTCACAGTGAAATGGTTCAGTATGAAGCCGCAGCATCCAGATCAACATTACGCTCCATCAGAACTGTTTAAAAATCGGATTTCAGAAGCTAAAACTTTATTTAGGAAATTAATCAGAACACAAAATAAAATCACCAGCGCGCTCGCTCTCCACGTAATTTAAAAAACAATAGAAGATGATTGAAGCCTACAGTGCTGTTAATTATATCTAAATCTTGTAGCTTTTTTTACATTTTAGATGAGAATTTGCTGTCATTGTAAATCCGCAGTTCAGCACCGGACAGCGCCGAGTCAGTCTCTCACTCGGAGCCACATTTCCCTAATGTATATGTATATGGTGCATATGTGTTTGCTGCATATGTGTATATTGTAAATGTGTTTGTTGCATATGTTGCGCTGGTATGTGTTGTGGTCTTTACTCACTGATGTCGCCCTCTGCTGGTGGCTTGGGAAGTTGTCTGCACGTGTTTGTCTCCTGTGGTCGGCTCATGCTGCTCTGCTGTTGGTCCTGGTCGTTGGTCTGCCTGATCGCTGCTCTCGTCATTAATCGCTGTTAAAATGAGCCATGCGTGATCCAATTTTTAATTCGACATTATGAAAAATATTGGTCTTTAAAGGTGCATTAAGGAGTTTTTCAACCTTAAAAATACTTATTTTCCACCATAAACATGTTCCACATTTTTAATGATGTGTACAATGTGTCCTGACAGATTTATTACCAGAACCTCTAACAGGCTAAACTGTCACTTGAAAGTCACAGTGCCGGTCCGGCTCCACAGTTTTTTGGGGGGAGAATTTGAAAGGAATGACGTAATGCTCGCTCCGGCTGGATAGGTTTCGTTATGTCCGCCATTACTCCGCCAGATGCTTAGTGAGCAACAACTGAGCAGGATCTTCCAGAAAGTCAGAACAGACTGGCTTCTAGCTCTGCAGCTCCACACAGACTCCACCAGGGAGAAGACACTTAAATCTTACTGGAGCGCTTCTAAACGAGCGAAGACGGAGTCCCCCTCTTCCGTGCACGCGAGCCACAGGGACGAGTTTTTCACTAAGCTGCATTACGCCCAAGGCCTGCAGGGGGCGCCGTTTCGCATAAAACGTGCAAACTCCTTAAGGCACCTTTAAATAAAAGGTTTAGAATGTTTCAATTTTAAAATCGTTTTTGCCTCAGGCATCAATCAGGGCACCTAAGAGGTCCTAACAAAAATGGCATCGGGCTGATGATGAGCATAATTATGGCAGCAAATACATGTGCAACATCTACATATGCAGCAAACACACATGCACCATAAACATATACATAAAGCAACAACACTTGGCAAAAACATTAATCCCATAGACATCAGCCAAACACACACAGCAACAGCATAGACCAACATCGACACATATCACATGCACTGTTTTTTGACACAAATGGAACCCCATACAACCCCACTTCTTGTGATGAACATTTGTTTCATTGCAGTTCGAACATAGCGCTTTTGGAAATTAGTTTTAGCTCTGAGATTGTACTCGGTGTCTTTATGACTAAACATTAGTTGGATTTGGATGGGTAGCATACCGTGTCCAGTTTTAAACATTATTAAAAGAGATTTTAGTTTTATCAGGTCATCGAGTTTCAGGGTTCTTGATTCCAGGAACAGCGAGTTTGTACGATCTCTGTAACCGAGGTTATGGACAGTACGTACTGCTCTTTTCTGCTGCAGTGACAGAGTGCAGATAATTCTGTAAGTATTCCCCCAGACTTCAAGACAGTAGGTAATATACGGCAGTACCAGAGCGCAGTAGATGGTGTAACGTGATTTGTAATTCAGAAAATACCTAGATTTACCCAAGATGGAAATACACTTTGCAATCTTGGAATCAATGTGAGCGGTGTGGGGTTTCCATGACAGCTTATGGTCGAGCACAACACCTAAAAAGGTATGCGTATTAACCATTTCTATAGGTTCATCATTTATTTTCATAATCACGTCAACATTGACTTTTTTTTATTAGAAAATATCATTTTTGCTTTTTTAAGGTTAAGTGAGAGTTTATTTTCATTAAGCCAATTTTTCATTGTATCTACTTCGGAAGTGGCCTCGAGCAGTAGCTGTGAGAGGTCTGTACCTGAAAGAGGATGGAAGCGTCATCAGCAAAAAGCACTAACTTAGCTTTCCCTGAGACATTGCACTGATCATTTATGTACAGCAAAAATGACAATGGTCCTAATACTGACCCCTGGGGGACACCGCAGGAGATACACTTTAACAGTGACTTGTTCACCCATTTGCACATATTGCTGCCTATTTGTGATGTAAGAATTAAGCCAATGGAGAGAAATGCCTCTAACACCAAATCTTTCCAACTTTCTAATCAGTACACTGTGATCAGTGGTATCAAAGGCTTTTTTTAAATCGATGAATATTGCCAGTGTGATTTCTTCGTTTTCAATGTTATTACTCACTTCTTCAGCTAAGTCCATCAGGGCCACTGCAGTTGAGGAGTTATTTCTAAAACCTTATTGGCTGTCATTTAAGAGCTTGTATTTATCAATGAAGTTAGTTAATCGTACTGTGAACAGTTTTTCTAAGATTTTTGAGAATTGTGATATTAGTGAGAATGGCCTGTAATTCCCGATTTGTTGTTTGTCTACAGTTTTAAACACAGGAATGACTCTGGCGGTTTTTATGGAGGTAAATTTGTTTCTTTATTTTTCAATCGAAAAAAAAGTTGCTCCAATCGCAAAACATGTTTTAAATCAGAAAAAAATTCACTTCAATAAAAAAAAAAAAAAAATGTTTTCAATCAAAGAAAAAACTTGCTCAAACCCAAAAAAAGAATTGGATACCCCAAAAAATTGCATATAAAAACATTTTTTCTTCGATAGAATTTTTTTTTTTTGGTTGAAAATACATTTTTTGATTGAAGTCCTGTTTTTGGATTTGAGCCATATTATGGGTAAGACATGTGTTTCTTTAATATTCAATCAAAGATATAACTTCAATCGAAAAAAATGTTTTCAATCAAAGCAAAAAAAAAAATGTTCGGAGTGTTTCGACTTTGTTTTGACATTCAAACACCTTTTTTCCGATCAAAGTGAAAAAAGTTTTGAAGCCTCTTTTTTGAAGCCTCTTTTTTGTGCTTTGATTGAAAACATTTTTTTCGATTGAAGTTATATCTTTGATTGAATATTAAAGAAACAAATGTCCTACCCATAATATGGCTCAAATCCAAAAACAGGACTTCAATCAAAAAATGTATTTTCAACCAATATAAAAAATTCTATCAAAGAAAAAACGTGTTTATATGCAATTTTTTTGGGTATCCAATTCTTCTTTTGGGTTTGAACAAGTTTTTTCTTTGATTGAAAACGTTTTTTTTTATTAAAGTGAAGTTTTTTCTGATTTAAAACATGTTTTGCGATTGGAGCAACTTTTTTTTCCGATTGAAAAATAAAGAAACAAATTTACCTCCATAGGTTTTCATTTTCATTGGAAATACACCTGTTTGAAATGATAGATTGCATATATAATTTAAAGGTTTCACAATGTCAGAAATGACACTTTTAATCAAAGCCATATCCAGATAGTCACAATCTATTGATCTTTTGTTTTTGAAATTATTCACAATACCGTATTGGCCCGAATATAAGACGATGTTTTTTTCCAGAAACTGCATCCTCAAAAGTGGGGTGGTGTTATAATCGCGGACTTACGGTAGATGGTCAATACACATCCGCGCCGCTAGATGGAGCCAAAGTATCACTGAGCAGAGAGCGAGTGGAGCGATGAAATGAGATCAAATGATCTGATGAAAAATGGCGGATCATCTGGAACAAAGGGGCTGAACGCTGGACAACTGAGCAACAACAGAGGAGAAGTTATGATACCAACTTTAAACTGATGGTGATCAACGCAGCAGAGTCATCAAACTACTGCCAAGCCGCCAGGAGGTCTGGTGGAGCAGAGCCTCGTTCTTATTGGAGAGCACAGAAAAAACACTCCAGATGCTAACGCTATGAGAAAAGCTTTCCGTGGTCCTGAGAGACGCTTCAGAGAGACTGATAGAAGGGAGAGAGAAGACGTCTCTGAAAGACGGACAGACGGAATGTCCACCACCAGAGCCTGATTCAGCTGAAGGACCTGGACAGTTATTTACTTCATTTATGCAGTTTTGACCCCTTGAGGTTCTTATTTGTTGCTTATTGTTTCTTATTTTGAGAAAGAGAATATATTTTTTCATTTTATATCTCGTGAAATGTTATCTCAGTTGTGAGTTTTAGAGTTTATAATAATTGTATAATAAAAAGTTGTTTTATGAGTGGCCTTACTGTCTTCAGAATTTTTTTTTTCCACAAAATGATCGTTGAAAAATAGGGGTCGTGTTATAATCGGAGTCGTCTTATATTCGGGCCAATACGGTACTAATAATCTCATCATGACCAACCGGTGTGAGGAAAAAAGAATTTGCGTTATCATAAGGACAGACGTCTGTGCGAGCACGGGATGAGCCAGAAGATGATATTTCCAGAGCCAGTTGAGGGCCAATGTTTACAAAGTAGTCATTAAAGCAATTCACAACTTCATTAATGTTGGAGGTTTCATTGTTGTTTACAATATAGAAATCTGTGGTGCAACCTAGTTTACTGTCCCTCCTGAACAGTCTTTTCTAGTGTTGTAGTACTCGAGATCGGTCTCGAGACCACTTTTTGAAGATCTCGGTCTCGTCTCGCACTCGACCACATTTTTACTCGGTCTCGTCTCGGTCTCGGGCACAGAGGACTCGGGATTTTACGGCGAGACCAGCCGAGACCACAGCTGCAAAAGCTGAACTGCTTGTCAACTGCCTCGCCTGTTCAGCGATTGAACTCCGTGGATGGACGCGCGCGAGCTCCAGTCCTCTGGCCCGCGATTCATGTGCCCCCCAAAAAATGGCCCGATGCCAAATCTAGTTGCCGACCGCTGCACTACAGGATGATCGGGCTGAATTTTGCTGCGATCTTCTCCTCCCGACTGAAGCCGACAAGGTCTAATTGTCGTGAGTATGCAAATGAGTTCGGGTTCGAGCTTCATGTGGTGTGCAGCGTGTTTAGAGAGATTTTTTGCGATCGGAGGCATCGGAAGGGGAGATCGTAGATAATGAACATGTTTAAAATACGCCGGTCCGCCCTTGGGACACACTACGTACCGTTTAAATTCTCGTGAATCCATCGGTATAAACCACTTTCAGATGTGATTACCACAGCGGGTAATATAAACACATTTGTCCAACATACAGCAAATTAAGTAAACAGCACAACTCACCTTTGAAGGCTCAGAACTGATCACAGATGATCCATAATCCAGATAATCCAGCAAAAACTGCCACAGTCCAAACGTATGCATCCAGGCAAAGCTAGAAAGTATAGCCTTTTGTCCAAAAATGTCTTGAAATAAGCAAATAATCCAGAATTACACGTGCCACCACACGCGCACGCAGCGCCTCTCTGCGTGCGCGTCCTATGATAATCCATACTTTTATCAGAAATAAAATTTCACTCGCGCTGAGGATATCCAATATGGCGACTGAACGGTTTCTCATGTTTATTCATCACATTTCAACCAATCAAGTGACTCGTCGCTGCCTTCGAGGACTAACTAGCCAACCGCTGCCGAGACTGATGGAGCCTCCGTCATCGCTCGTCATCGATGAATTCTGAGCCAATCACGTCGGTAGAAACGTTTGACTGACAGGGCTGGTAGCCAATGAGCTTGCTGAATGGCTGGCTGGCCCGCGAGCGGGGTTTTGTGACTTCTCAGACATCTGCTGAGGGATGCACCTGCTGTCTGTCCCTGCTCCTCTCAGTCTGAGGGCCTTATCCCACACTGAAGCCTCTCTGAAGTGATTTTTTGAGTACTTTATGAGTTTTTGGAGTGAAAATAATGTAAAAATGGGCCAAAAACCAACATATACCATTGTACAGAGGGCATCCAGAGGGTATACAGAGGATGTCCAAAATTGACCCCGCCGGGGCATAGCAGTACAAATACATGTGTGAAACACTCATTTCTTGTAGTACTGCTCTGACATCTTGACCTGAACTATGTAAGACCCCAGGCTTTAGCAAAATTGTGTTTTCAAGCTCTCACAGTGCTTCCACACTTATTTCCAGGTGTTTTATGAGGGAAAAAATTCAGGCGAGAATGAAATTCATCCTAATTCAGTGTGCTGCAACATAAATAAATATGTGCCAGTAGCACCTAGAGTAATTCTGACTGCATTGGGTGAAAATACAGGTTGTCAGCTTTCAAATGAAACCCCAACCATGCATGTACTCCAAACAGTTCAAGAACAGCATTCAGTTTACTTTCTGTACATCTTCAGTAGAAATTTCGGGCGGAAATTGCCTGTACTATAAAAGGTTTTAATATTTCCGATTGCAAATCCTGTGGTGTGTGGTGCGCTCTGAAAGGAGCCGATCAGCTGAAAGTCGACCTGTCCACACCCTCGGAATAGAGCTCCCTGATTGGCTGAACAGCTCCGCCTCACCAGGTGTTAATGCGCTGCTTTGAAAAAAAAAAAAAAATCCCGTTTCAGCTGTCAGAGCTGGAGACAGGAATATATATCAGAGAAATATATTCATTATATGACAGTGAAAAAGAATATGAATGAATGTACAGAAGGAGTGAGCTCTCTGCTTATTATTAAAAGTGGAGATGAATGTAAACACAGGAATGAAGGGAAACTGCGCAAAGTCACGTTTGACTATGCGAGATTTAGAAGAGTGAGGAGTGATTCTCTGACAGAATCTTGTAGTGTGTGTTCTGCTCCAGAGTGACACACACACTAGAAGATCAGGAGAGGAAGACCTGCTTCGATCTGTCTTCTGTTGTCTTCTAGTGTGTGGTCTCTGTATGGGGTAACAGAGACAGGTTTCCCCAGCTGCTAATTTAACATATATAACACGACAATGCTACGTTGAAGAGACATGTTGAATTGTTCTTTAGTTGCAGACAAGTTTATTACAAGCAATCTTACACTTACCTGAAAACTAATGAAAAGCATTGAATACAACGGCTAAGTAAAATTTAGTATTGTCTCGGTCTCGGTCTCGATCTGTCTGGTCTCGGTCTTGACTCGGTCTCGACCCCTCAAAGTCTTGGTCTTGTCTCGGTCTCGACACACTGTGGTCTCGGCCATGTCTTGGTCTCGGTTTAGGTGGTCTCGACTACAACATTAGTTTATTCAGCACCCGCCATATACCCTTGATATTGCTTCTGTTATTTTCAAGTCAAGTTTGATTCTAATCCTTCTTACGTTTCCTCAGGATTGCAGTTAATTTGTTTTTATATAATTCATAACGTGTTTCAGCTTCAGGTGTTCTAATAAGAATTTTTTTATATAATTGATTTTTCTTTTTACATGCTTTGCGCAGGCCCTTTGTCAAGGAGCGCTGTTGCCTTTTCACATTTTTTAGGGAAACCAACGGACAGCGTAAATCGACTAATGATGTGAATATTGTTAAAAACGTATCGTAGGCCTTGTCTAAATCATTTTCTATAAAGATAGCATTCCAATCTTCAGCTTGAAGACTTTGTCTTAGGGCTGATATTGATTCGTTTGTAAAAATACGTTTGTATGACATCGCCCTTTCACTGATACTCTGTTGCCTTTTAACTGTGAGAGGGAATACAGCAAAGGTTGGAAGATGATCACTTATATCACTGTACAGAATTCCACTAATAATCTTACTGTCGATGATATTAGTGAATATATTATCTATAAATCCACAGGTTACAGGGGTAAAGATTTGGTCGGGTGAGCTTAAAGGTGCCTTAAGGAGTTTGCACGTTTTATGTGAAACAGCGCCCCCTGCAGGCCTTGGGCGTAATGCAGCTTAGTGAAAAACACGTGCCTGCGGCTCGCGTGCACGGAAGAGGGGAACTCCGTCTTCGCTCGTTTAGAAGCGCTCAAGTAAGATTTAAGTTTCTTCTCCCTGGTGGAGTCTGTGTGGAGCTGCAGTGCTAGAAGCCAGTCTGTTCTGACTTTCTGGAAGATCCTGCTCAGTTGTTGCTCACTAAGCAGCTGGCTGAGTAATGGCGGACAAAGCGAAACCTAACCAGCCGAAGCGCGCATTACGTCATTCTTTTCAAATTCTCCCCAAAAAAATGCTGGAGCCAGACCGGCACTGTGACTTTCAAGTGACAGTTTAGCCTGTTAGAGGTTCTGGTAATGAATCTGTCAGGGCACATTGTACACATCATTAAAAATGTGGAACATATTTATGGTGGAAAATAAGTATTTTTAAGGTTGTAAAACTCCTTAATGCAACTTTAAACAAGTTCCACTTCCACAAGCCACAAAACCACCATCCACACGCCGCTTGGACACGGTGAAAGACTGTTACCTGTCCCTCTATGCACACCTGCCCCTGATCACCTGTGTGCTCCCTTTATACTTCCCCATACTGCTCCCCCTGGTGGTTAATTAACAAAATGATAATTGGCTCCTACACACTGGCCCCTGAATTGTTCCTGTGAGGATGACAGGAACAATTCACAACATAATCACATAATGGAGCCATATAAATCATTTCAAAATGAAGCAACAAACCAGAAAGGAAAAAAACCAACCCTAAAAAAATGTATGTTCAACAATAATATTTCCTTAATTGCAACTCATATTGTGGCCTCTTGTAACAGAGTTTGGTTATCGGCCTATCCAGTATGCTGGTTTTAGTTAAGCACTTGCATAGATCATTCTCAACCTTTTTTATGAAAGCACTTTACCCAACTTCCATTTCTATTACCATTTAAATGTCTTTCCTTGAGCCTCGAGACAACATGCGGAGGCACCCCTGGGGCCTTCGTCCTGCTGTCTTCATTTCCTCCGGTGTTTCCCTTTCCGCCTCCTCCATCAAAGATGTGGAACATCCGGCGCAGGCCGTCCAGCTGACACGGTGGACCCAATGTCCCAGCATGGAGGGCATGGCGGAGCCCAGCACCGGTTTCACTTCCTCGACGCCCGCACCTCCAGTCGCCACGCCTGTGGCCTCCAGGATGTCCATGTCTTCGTGCTTTTAATGGTGGAGGTTCTGCAGCCTCTGGTTTCAACTCAGTTTTCCATCGAGTTCTCTGACCTTCAGGCCCATCCTCTTCGTCGTCCCTCCTTGACGCAACAACGCCGTCAGGCTGAGATCCTTTCTTCCTAGCTTTCTTCATCCTCCTAACTTTGACCATTTCTCGGTCCAAGGTTGTCACAGTTCTCTTGTTCTTGAGCCGTTTCATCACTCGGTAGCTCTTTTCCTCTGTACGCTCGTGTAAATCATTCTTGTACTTGTCTTTCTGTAGCTCCTTCAGCCCTTCTGAGGAGATCCTGTTGACAGTAACAGCAGGATGGCGACCGTCGCATCGCTCATCACTGCATCCTGAAAGATTGCCATTGACAACCCAACCCAGTAGGGTCCTAACGGCATATGGTCCATTCCCATGACTACTGATTACTTCCCAGGGTTCAAGCAGTCTGCAGGCGTTAGTCCCTATTAACAACTCCACTTGAGCCTGGATGTGAGGAATGCCAATTCCATCCAAGTATGGCCACTTAGACAATTCCTCCTTTCTGATGATGTTGTCTGTGCCTCCAGGCATCTTGTTCTGAGAGGATGATCTTTCTGGACTCCATCTTAACAGGCAGGATGGACAAGACACAACCATCACTCCCGGCCCCTGTACGATCACCAGCTCCTGGACATGGCAATGTGCAGCTGCTTGTTGATTCCTTGGGCTGCATGGAGTCTGTGTTAACGCTTTCCTCCAGTCCAAAGTCCATTTTCTCCCCCTGCTCCTTGAACTCTCCCCCACTGAGTGCTCACAAAAGCTCTGCACACTTGACTCCTGACTCCCTGCAACTTTACCTCTAGTTGCGAGGTTGGATATCTGTGCAGTCACCTCAGCCATTTGAGTCTGGATCTCCAGCCTTTCCTTTCCCCTTCTCAGGTCCTCTGCTTCCCTCTCCAGAGCATGTTTCTGCTGTAAGAAAGCAGCTCGAGCTTCCAGAGCGGCTCTTTCTGCCTCCGCCTGCAGGAGCATAGATGAAGCATGCCTACTGCTTCGTGTAACCTTGACAGCAGACTTGGAGAGAGTTTGCTTTTTCACCATAGCTGCATCAAGCATGACAGCTGCAGCGAGTTCATTCACACTCACACCTTCAAACTGTACCCTTATTTCCAAATACACGGCCAATAACGCGTTACAGAAAAACCATACACTAATAGATCACTCTTTCACAGTAAATATCAGTTCATTTAAAGACAAAAGGAAAACGTAAATTCTTCAGTAATTGTATCAAAAGTCCAAACGCACAACTTAATTTCCGCCCATGAAAAAAAAGTCTTTTACTTCCAAACAATGTCTGTAGTTCAAGCTTCAGTTATTGTCTTCACACTTTTAGTAAATGGCCGTATGATGAGCGTGTGTGTGGTAGCAGGGCTACCGGGTACCTCCTCATATGAACTCTTTGCAAGTTTTCCTCCTCTGTTGCTCCGCTGTCTCCAGACGTCCTGTGCACGGCTCCGGCTCCGTCGCTGCCGTGCCTACGCCGCGCTGCGCCGCGCTGGTTGGCTCTGCTCGCCGCCGCTCCGCCGCTCAGTGGTGCCGCTCGACCCCGTCGGTCAGAGTTTCGCTGCCGTGCCTCCGCCGCGCTGCTCGGCTCTGCTGCTGCCTGCTGGTGTCGCTCGCTGCCGCTCCGCCGCTCGCTGGTGCCGTTCGACCCCGCCAATCGTGGTCTTCAGCTCGGCTCACCTCGCACCGCGGCGCCCAATGCACCCGCGTGGACCTCGCCAATCGCGGTCCTGTGTGCTTCCATGAACGGCGGCGCGACGCTCCTGCAGCCTCCAGCTGTTCCGCGACCCGGAAGTCCGCAGCTGATTGCCAATCAATCAGCTGATTCCTCGTCCGCGATCCTTTGTACAGCAGTCTTTCACTTAAAACGTACAGCCCTTCCCCTATAGGGCTGCTACACTTTGAGTTCTTTTGAGGGTGTAGAGGGAGAGTCTAGGACGCGTGCCCGCACGGCGCTCCAATCAGAAGGTTCCACGCTCTTTTTGCGTTCGGGTGCTGCGACCCATTTATTTCCATATGTCGGTAAATCCACAGGTTACTGTTGTGATATGCATGTTGTTGTGTTGTGTCTCCACCAGAGGGCACTAGGTGCTAACAGGAATGTTATCAAGCAGGGAACACGAAGAAGACACTTGGAGTAACATGGAGAAATGAATGTAAAGCAACGATGCTAAACTGTTTTATTAAAGTTTGAGCACAAGCTCATTTGTTCAAAAAAGTGATACCTCATCATTTTTTAAGAAGAACAACACAGGTTACAGGGGTAAAGATTTGGTCGGGTGAGCTTACACAAGTTCCACTTCCACAAGCCACAAAACCACCATCCTGGTCCGTGTCCTGAGTCAGGATTTGAACCCAGACCCCCCCACATGTGAGGCCAGACTCTCCGCTGCGCCTGTCTGCGCACAGCAGCTGCTCCAGGAGCCTCAGGAGCCAGAACCAGAACCTTTACTTTGGAGGTAGTTATGTTTCTTCTTCCGGTTTGCTGAGGCTCTTATTGTGGAGAGCTCAGAGCGGAAGTCCGTCTTCCGCGGGGGGCGGGGCGTGGCGGAGCTTCAAGCCGGCGGAGGGGAGCCGGCAGGCGGCTGTGCTGAGAGCAACAGGTCGCTGAGCGGAGCTCCGGAGCGCCGAGGGACTGCCTCAATCTGCAGCCGGAGGAGCGCTCTGAGTCCGGGGAGAGGAGCAGGAGGAACCGGGGAGAGGAGCAGGAGGAGCCGGGGAGAGGAGCAGGAGGAGCAGGAGGAACCGGGAGAGGAGCAGGAGGAACCGGGGAGAGGAGCAGGAGGAGCCGGGAGAGGAGCAGGAGGAACCGGGGAGAGGAGCAGGAGGAACCGGGGAGAGGAGCAGGAGGAGCCGGGGAGAGGAGCAGGAGGAGCCGGGAGAGGAGCAGGAGGAGCCGGGAGAGGAGCAGGAGGAGCCGGGGAGAGGAGCAGGAGGAGCAGGAGGAACCGGGAGAGGAGCAGGAGGAACCGGGGAGAGGAGCAGGAGGAGCAGGAGGAGCAGGAGGAGCAGGAGGAGCAGGAGGAGCAGGAGGAGCAGGAGGAGCAGGTGAGTCTTAACTTGGTTGAACCTGGACTTTCTCTGAAGGCTCCCCGGATCCTGATCAGGTCCTGATCGGGTCCTGGTCTGAGGTCCAGGCGAACTGACGGACCAGGTTCTCGTCAGAACTGAGGAACCTGGTCCCTAAGGGGACAAGGGCCAGGACCTGGTCCGTGTCCTGGTCCTGGTCCTCCAGTAGTCCAGGTGTCGGGTTTCATCAGCAGGTGAACAGAGTGTGAAATGCTGGCTCAGCTGGATCTGGTTCCACGTGTCGGTCCTGGTCCTTTACCTGGTCCTTCACCTGACCCTGACCCGGAGCCTGACCCCTGACCCCTGACCTGGACCCTCTACCTGACCTTTGACTGCATCAAGCCTCAACTTAACTTCAAATCAAACTGAAAATGTAGATCTTCCTGACGGCACAGTGCAGCAGTGGTTGGTTTGCTCCCGTCACGATGGAGCGGCGGTTCGAGTCCCGGCTCTGGGGCTGCTGTGGCTGGCGGGGTCTGACGGAGTGCCTGTGAGCAGCGGGGCTGTTTCCTGGGCCGGGTATCAAACCGGGCGCCTGGAGCTGCTGGTGCAGGGCGGATTCCTCCGCCGCCTGACACCGGAGCCCGGCTCCCCGGCCGCTCGGCCCCCTGGGTATTTTTATCCGCTGGCAGAGCTGATACGGCGGCGACGCCCCCTTTTAAGGCCGACGCCCCCTTATAAGTCAGACCGGTTCCAGGAAGCGAGGCGGAGATAAGAGACGTTCTCCGATTAGCATCTGGGTTCCTGCAGGGCCCGGCAGGAAGCGCAGAACACACTCTGGAACACACTCTAGAACACACTCTAGAACACACTCTGGAACACACTCTAGAACACACTGTGGAACACACTCTAGAACACTGTGGAACACACTGTGGAACACACTGTGGAACACACTCTAGAACACACTGTGGAACACACTGTGGAACACACTGTGGAACACACTGTGGAACACTCTGTGGAACACACTGTGGAACACTCTGGAAGGTTCCTGCTGGAACCGCTGGGCGTCGGGGGTTCTGTGTGTTTGAGGTTTAGGCTGTTCTGATGTCAGTGGATTAAGGGAAAACGTTCCTCAGGTTCCTCATATGAAAAGAACCTCAGCTTTTCCACATTCTGTCTGATCTGAGAGGAACCGGAACCGACAGGCTGGCGGAACGTTGAGCTGAGAGACGGTCCTGAAGAACAGACCGGATATGATGTGGAGGTTCTGTCGGTCCGGGTTCTCCGCTCAGCAGCTGTGGGTTCCTGAAGTTAAAGATGTAAAGAACATCTGAAGACGTCCGGAGAACGTCTGGACGTCCATCTTCTGCACCGGAGAGAACGACTGGGAATGGGTGGAACACGCTTGGAATAACGGAGGAACGCTGTTCTCCACCACCTGAGAGTCCCCCGGTTCTGAGTCCCCCGGATCTGAGTCCCCCGGTTCTGAGTCCCCCGGTTCTGAGTCCCCCCGGTTCTGAGTCCCCCGGTTCTGAGTCCCCCGGATCTGAGTCCCCCGGTTCTGAGTCCTCCGGTTCTGAGTTCCCCCGGTTCTGAGTCCCCCGGGTCTGAGTCCCCCGGTTCTGAGTCCCCCCGGTCCTGAGTCCCCCCGGTCCTGAGTCCCCCCGGTCCTGAGTCCCCCCGGTCCTGAGTCCCCCCGGTTCTGAGTCCCCCCGGTTCTGAGTCCCCCGGTTCTCATTGTTCTGGTTCTCAGTGTTCCGGCTGGAACTCGTCTGTCCTCTGTCATGTGCAGCAGGCGGAACGGTTCCTCCAGCAGCTGTTCCAGTTCCGCTGTAATCTGAGATTAGAGGACGGAACCCGCTGAGGACTGTCAGGAATGTGAAAAGTGATGCGGCGCTAAACTTCCTGCGAGATAACGGAACCGAGAAACCCAGGAACCCGGGAACCGAGAAACCCGGGAACCCAGGACCCCGGGCTGAGGTGACGGAGCCGTTCTTCCAGCCTCCAGCCTCCGTCCCTGCAGTGACGGCCCTGTGGAGCTGCTGTGGGTCACACTCCCAGATTAATCCGACCTCTACAGGATCTATAAAACCTCATGTTCTCCACGGGGGGGGGGGGGGGTCCTGACGTCCTGACGTCCTGACGTCCTGACGTCCACAGCTTCTTGGACCACTTGGACGTTCCTGCAGCACCAGAAGGAGCTCGAGAGCAAAATAACAAAAGAAGAGCTACGAAATGCACTGATGAGCTTCCCAGGAGGAGGGGCCTCTGGTCCTGATGGCTTCACCACTGATTTCTTTAAAAAGTTTATTGAAAATTGAATGGATCCATGGATCCCCCCGGAGATCTTCATTCATGCCATAGAAAACAGTCACCCCGAACGCCGGAACGAGCCCTGACCAGTGTTCTGTTGAAGGAGCCCGAGCTGTGCAGCTCCTGCCGACCAGTCTCCCTCCTGTCATCCGAGTATAAATTGCTGACTAAAGTAAAGCGACTGGACTTGAAAAGATAGTTCCCGATCTGGTTGATAAAGACCAGACTGGATTTATTCAAAATCGGTCCTCGATAGACAATGTCAGAAAATTCTTCAACACGGTTCACTTCGCTGAATCCATAAAAGACCCAGTTTTTCACTGGATGCGGAAAAAGCCTTTGATGGCCTCGAATGGCGCTTTCTGTTTGAGGTCCTTCGTAAAATGAACTTTGGCCCAAACATGGTCGATATGATCAAGCTGTTAAACGTTTTCCCTCTCCAGAGGTACCCGTCAGGGATACGTCGGGCTGTAGCAATAAGGACCCACCCTCTCATGTCGGGGGTGTGAACCACGTTATCTCTTTATATGCAGACGATATCATTCTGTTTTTCACCAGCCCAGCCACCACTTTTCCAGCCCTCATAAATCTGCTCCAATCGTACAGCGAAATATCTGGATATGAAGTTCCGTATTGGCCCGAATATAAGACGACTCCGATTATAACACGACCCCTATTTTTCAAAGATCATTTTGTGAAAAAAAAAATAATGCTGAAGACAGTAAGGCCACTCATAAAACAACTTTTTATTATACAATTATTATAAACTCAAAAACTCACAACTGAGATAACATTTCACGAGATATAAAATGAAAAAATATATTCTCTTTCTCAAAATAAGAAACAATAAGCAACAAATAAGAGCCTCAAGGGGTCAAAACTGCATCAGTGATGTAAATAACTGTCCAGGTCCTTCAGCTGAATCAGGCTCTGGTGGTGGACATTCCGTCTGTCCGTCTTTCAGAGACGTCTTCTCTCTCCCTTCTATCAGTCTCTCTGAAGCGTCTCTCAGGACCACGGAAAGCTTTTCTCATAGCGTTAGCATCTGTAGAGTTTTTTCTGTGCTCTCCAATAAGAACGAGGCTCTGCTCCACCAGACCTCCTGCAGCTTGGCAGTAGTTTGATGACTCTGCTGCGTTGATCACCATCAGTTTAAAGTTGGTATCATAACTTCTCCTCTGTTGTTGCTCAGTTGTCCAGCGTTCAGCCCCTTTGTTCCAGATGATCCGCCATTTTTCATCAGATCATTTGATCTCATTTCATCGCTCCACTCGCTCTCTGCTCAGTGATACTTTGGCTCCATCTAGCGGCGCGGATGTGTATTGACCATCTACCGTAAGTCCGCGATTATAACACCACCCCACTTTTGAGGATGCAGTTTCTGGGAAAAACCATCGTCTTATATTCGGGCCAATACGGTAAATATCCTAAAAGACATCCGGCACCCGAAGGGCATGGTGTCTCTGATATACAGCAGGATGCTAGATCTGTTAGCCAATAAAACCCTGAAACACAGAGCATGATGGGAACAGGACCTTTGCTTCAGCTTTACACATTCTGAATGGGAAACTCTGCAGTACAGCTCAAACTTGTCCTTTAGTGGCGTCACAGTGTCTTCAGTTCAGTCTCATTCATAGAGTTTATCTTACACCTGAGAGACGACACAAAATGTACGGTACGATCTCTGAGCTTTGTCCTCGGTGTGAAGTCGCAGTAGGGAGTCTCATTCCTGTGTTTTGGGACTGTGTAAAGCTGAAACCATTCTGGGACCACGTTCTTAATGCACTTAAAGATGTCACCGGGATAGAGATCCCTCACTCGCCAAGGCTGATTTTGCTCGGGGAGCTATCTGTTCTGGATGGGATGAGAGAAAACGTTTTCTTAGGAAGTCCCTAATTGCTTGAAATAAATGCATCGCAATGTTATGGAAAAGTGAAGCCCCGCCCACTGCTTCAGTGTGGCTGCAGGAAATTGCATCATGCATGAAAAAGCCTCATCTTTTTGAAAAATGTTGGAGTGACTTTAAAGGTACCTTCACCTTTAATTAGCTTTGCTAGCGTTAGAGCTGGCTTAGAGGGTTTGATTTGGGCGGGGGGTGGGTGGGGGGGGTGGGGGGGGGGGCTACGGGTTTAAGTACTAGCTCCATTACTGTTAATGATTCTGTGATTTGTATTTGTAAAATACTAATAAATAAATTGTTAAAAAAAAACAAAAAAACGCTCCTGTCTCACAGATCGTTAATCCAGTGGACAGACCCTTCCTGACGTCCCCACAGCGTCCCAGATCCCGTCCTGAAGACTCCAGCGAGTCCAGCAGGACGTCTCCAGACTGGACTCTGTAAACCAGATGGAATGTGATTGGTCCAGCCGGTCACGTGACCGCATCACGTGGACAGAGGGGCGCTGTGATTGGGCGATTGGTGCAAAACTTTAACTGGTAAAACAAAATCAGCCGATGGTTTCAGTGAAAACCAGAGTCTGGTCCAGAAGAACCAGAGACAGAGACCAGGACCTGGTCTGGGCCCGGGAGCTTTGATGTTTATCTGCTCTCTGAAAATTGTTTGAATGGTTCCACTGAGACCCGGACTCCTTTTGAAATCAGCACCGTCGCCCCCTGCTGGAATTTCCCTGGAATTCCAGCTTTTCTGCACTTCGGCATCATCTCAGCTGCGTTCAAACCGCGTACTGCCTACTACCATACTGCCTACTACCATACTGCCTACTACCAACTAACTTACTGAGTATGCAGTGTCTACACTGGCAGGATGCCATTTGGAGTATGCGAGAAGTTCCAGGATGCATACTGCATTCGCCAGAAATGTTGAGTAGACATCGTGTGTTCACTACTCATCCTGAAATTACCCAAGATGCAATGCGACGGACAGCATTGCAGTGGGGGGGGGCCTGGGGGGGCCTGGAGGGGGGGGGGGGTGAACCTGGAGGAGGCGGGGGGGCCTGGGGGGGTCTAATGGTGGACCTGTCTCTCCTCTGGTCCCGGTGCAGCCCCCCCTCGGCCTGCAGAACGTGACGTTCTGTCATTCGATGCTTCAGGTTATTTTGAGACCTTCAGACGCTGCAGCTGCAGGAGAACCGATCTGCACAGATTCTTCCACTGGTCAGCGGAACCGGAACGGAACGCTGACCAGCGGAACCGGAACGGAACGCTGACCAGCGGAACCGGAACGCAACGCTGCCCAGCGGAACCGGAACGCAACGCTGCCCAGCGGAATCGGAACGGAACGCTGACCAGCGGAACCGGAACGCAACGCTGACCAGCGGAACCGGAACGCAACGCTGCCCAGCGGAATCGGAACGGAACGCTGACCAGCGGAACCGGAACGCAACGCTGACCAGCGGAACCGGAACGCAACGCTGCCCAGCGGAATCGGAACGGAACGCTGCCCAGCGGAACCGGAACGGAACGCTGACCAGCGGAACCGGAACACGGATCAGTGTTTGTTCACTTCAGGATCTGCAGATCCGGACAGAACGTTCAGTCAACATGAGGGGAACAAGAGTTCTGCTGCACTTCTCCTAACCAGTGGACGTTTCCGTCCTGACACTGTCCTGTCTCCGTCCTCTGTCTCCATCCTGTCCTGTCTCTGTCCTCCAGATCGGGTCCTGGTCCCCTCCTGCTGGCAGTGTGGGGACAGGAGGTGGACCGAGCGATGGGGGACGTGGAGGACGTGCGAGCGTCTCAGGCGGTCCGTCTCTTTGAGACCCTGGTGCAGGCGTCCAGCTGCAGGGGGACGCTGCAGGCCTTCAGCACCCTGTGCAGACAGCTGGACCTGGACCCGCTGGACCACCACAACTTCTACGGCCACCTGAAGGACGCCGTCCGGTCCTGGAAGGTCCAGGCTCTGTGGACCAAACTGGACAAGAGGGCCCAGAACAAGGTCTACGGCCAGAACGGCGCCTGCAGCGGAACCCGGGTACCGAACCAGACCGTCCACATCCTGAAGGGGGACAGACGGGGACTGGCATTAGCATTAGCATTAGCATATGCTCACAGTGCCTGTTAGTGTCATTCAGCATTAGCGTTAGCATTAGCATGAGCTCATCGTGTGCCTTTCTGTCAGTCACATTAGCATTAGCAATAGCATGAGTTCACGGTGCGTTAGTGTCAGTCAGCATTAGCGTTAGCATTAGCATTAGCATGGGCGCACGGTGCGTTAGTGTCAGTCAGCATTAGCGTTAGCATTAGCATGGGCGCACAGTGTGTTAGTGTCAGTCAGCATTAGCGTTAGCATTAGCATTAGCATGAGCACACGGTGCACCCCTTTGTCAGTAAGCAATAGCATGAGCTAGCTGTGCCCCTTTCTGTCCGTCAGCATTAGCATTAGCACTAGCCTGGCTGACGCGGCCCCTCCCCCCAGGTCCTGGTGGTGGGCGGGGGTCCGTGCGGCCTGCGCACCGCCATCGAGCTGCGCCTGCTGGGCTGTAAGGTGGTTCTGATCGAGAAGCGGGACACGTTCTCCAGGAACAACGTTCTGCACCTGTGGCCCTTCGCCATCCACGACCTGCGGGGCCTCGGGGCCAAACACTTCTACGGGAAGTTCTGCGCCGGATCCATCGACCACATCAGTGAGTCTGCAGAACCGCGTCCGCGGTCCGGTTCCGCGGTTCCCCTCCTCCGGTTCTGACTCTGGTTCTGCAGGTATCCGCCAGCTGCAGCTGATGCTGCTGAAGGTCAGCCTGATCCTGGGGGTCGAAGTTCACGTCAACGTGGAGTTCGTCAAGCTGCTGGAACCCAGCGAGGAACCGGACGGTGAGTGAGGAGAACCGGCAGGAGAACAGTCCTAATGCTGCAGGGAGCGGGTGGCGGCGCGGTGACGGGGCGATGGCGGGTCAGTGTGGCGGTGGCGGGTCAGTGTGGCGGTGGCGGGTCAGTGTGGCGGGTCAGTGTGGCGGGTCAGTGTGGCGGGGCGGTGGCGGGTCAGTGTGGCGGGGCGGTGGTGGGTCAGTGTGGCGGGGCGGTGGCGGGTCAGTGTGGCGGGGCGGTGGCGGGTCAGTGTGGCGGTGGCGGGTCAGTGTGGCGGGGCGGTGGCGGGTCAGTGTGGCGGTGGCGGGTCAGTGTGGCGGGTCAGTGTGGCGGTGGTGGGTCAGTGTGGCGGTGGCGGGTCAGTGTGGCGGTGGTGGGTCAGTGTGGCGGTGGCGGGTCAGTGTGGCGGGTCAGTGTGGCGGTGGCGGGTCAGTGTGGCGGGTCAGTGTGGCGGGGCGGGGCGTGTTGCACAAGCCCCGCCCCCATTACTCCAGACTTCATGATGTGTTCAAACTGTGTAAAACTTGATCATTGTGTTTGACTTTGTCTCTCTCTGTCTCTCTCTCTCCCTTTGTCTCCCTCTGTCTCTCTCTGTCTCTCTGTCCCTCTGTCTCCCTCTGTCTCTCTGTCCCTCTGTCTCCCTCTGTCTCCCTCTGTCCCTCTGTCTCTCTCT
>NC_043751.1:32252743-32254098 GCF_902148845.1 Salarias fasciatus
TCTACCTGACCAGGCTCTACCAGGCCTTCAGGGATCCCAGGGACCCCCCGGGAGACAGTAAGGCTCACACCAGAGACCCTCCAGGTCCAGGACCTTCTAGACCCTCGGCTCCTGGTTGGTCTCAGATTGTTTCTGTTTCAGTTTCAGGATCTAAAGAAGACGAGAACAGTGACGACGTTCCGTCTGGAACGGAGAACCGAGCAGAGAACCTGCCTCAGATGAGGAAGAGGATCCCCCAGGTACCCCACTGTCCAGTCCCAGACCAGTCTGGACCCTGTACAGCACATCTGGATTAGTCAATCTGGATTACATCACCTGGTTGATTTAAAGGGGCCTCGGGTGTTTTCAGCCCTGCAGTGTCTCCGGCTCCAGCTGGACGAGTCAGAAACAGCTCAGATCCACGTTCCTCCGCATCAGGCTGCCTCAGACGCTGGAAAGGAGCGTCTGTCTCTTTAAGAAGCTCCTCAGCTCGGAGACACGCCCCCTGGAGTGGAGAGGGGCGGGGCAGCCAGCTGTGCAGACTGTCAGAGCTGGGGTGGAGCTGTGCATTATGGGCGGAGCTGTGCATTATGGGCGGAGCTGTGCATTATGGGCGGAGCTGTGCATTATGGGCGGAGCTGTGCAGCACCAAGCGTTTCAGCCTCAACATGGCCGCCAGGGGAGATTCAGGGATTGGTCAGATCTGCTGTGGTTCAGGAAACAACTCGGGCTGTCACTTTAGTGCGTTAATTAGATTAATTAATTAGACCGCAGATTAGTGGACTAAAAATATTAATCTCAGATTAATAATAGCACACTTGAGTGAATTCAATGTGAATGGAACTGATGTCTTATTTAGAGGCATGTTTCACTGTAGTATTTATTTTGAATTGCTGTATTAAGTTAGTTTTAGTCTTCGTTTTGAATTCAGTTTGCTTCAGTGGATCTTTGAGACTCAGCTTTATTTTATTTCAGATTTTTTTTTATCAATATTCGTGCTGCATTTTTGAATCGAGCACCAGGCCGAATAGGTTTGCTGGGATGTACTTAAACTGTTTCTTCTTTTGAATTTCTTTAACGAAACACACTGGAAGTGTTGTTTGAGTTTCCTGATGGGGCTCAGAGTTTCTTCTGGACGAGAGTCCGGACTGAGCTTCAGTCATCACCAGCAGCAATGTGCATTTCAGATCTTCTCTTCTCGTGTTTTCATCTGATGAGTCGTGACTACAGTTCTGTAACGTCCCTGAATTTGAATTCTTCACTTGGGGACCTGAAGCAGATATGAGATTGAAATGTGATTAATTACAATAATTAATTACAAATTCTGTAATTAATTACATTAATTTTTTTGATCGCATGACAGCACTAGAAATGAC